>NW_007726902.1:153880-232814 GCF_000696425.1 Galeopterus variegatus | reverse complement strand
AGCTAAAAATAAATAAATAAATTCACACACACACACACACACACAAAAAAAAAAAAACGGGGAAGGAGGGAAGAAGACTTAACAACTACAATTCCTTGAAGTTGATACGACAAGCAAACAGAAAGGACAGTGTTGGGTGGGAGAGAGGAGAGGAAGGAGGGAGGGGGGTTTCGGTAATGGGACACAATAATCAACCTCATTGTATATTGACAAAATAAAATTAAGAGAAACAAAAAAGCAACTATTGACTGCTTCAGTGTTGTGTTAATATAATGGCACTTATTGTTATTTATAATATTCATCAATGCTGCAAGACCTAGTGTGTAGAGTTATGTCAGTTATGGCTGACAAGCCCAATCAAAATTACCTTGAGACACTGACTCTAACAAAATTAACTGTAAGAGAGATTGATGTGAAGTCCTACCCTTAGAGCCAAATCAATTGCACAAATGAGGCCATAGATTGTAGCTACTCCAAGAGCTTTCTTGAGCTCAGATGAACCAAATTTGAATCCCATTTCCATCACTTGCAGGCCTCTATCAGGCTGTTTCCTCATCTCTTACATTTAATTATACTAGCCTTCAAGAATTATTTGAGGATTCTATAAACTAATGCTTCTTAAGTGCCTGGAGCTTCAGGAAATGTTCAATGAATTATTTGTCAACCTCTTTATCTCCCTCTGGCTCCTGTAACCCTCTAGGGCCTCCCAAGCAGAGAGCCTCATGAGCTCCAAGAGAGGCCACATTCCCGTTGTGCAATCTCTGAATCAAAAACAAGGAAGTGGGGGTCTGTCTACATTTCAGGAAGTGTTTTGTTTCACTTCCTTCCTCCTAATATTTGTCTGACATAGGATTTTGACTCTTGGCCATTGTTCAGCCTATTCGTGATTTCTGTCCTGATTCTCTACCTCTCTCTCCACAGTATTCTTCCTGATACAGTTGGCATTTGCAGGGTCTCTCCTTGTGGAGAAAGTTGGGATGAGGTGATCAGCCCTTGCGACCAATGCTATCAACACTTCAGTGATTCTTTGTAATAATGTTGTTGAGCTTGTTTTAACACTACTTGTAATAGCTTCCTCTCCTGTGGCAAAAGGAGCATAAAGTGCTGATGTGGTGGGGGTGTGAGTTCGCAGAAAGAAGAGAGAGGAAAGAAAAAACAATTGTAGCACAGGTATGGAACATATGCAATTTTGTAACTTCTATAAATGCAATTATAGAAAATATAGGCAATTGAAATCTACAATCATAGCTTGAGTAATCTTAAGTAACCTTCTCTAAAAAACTTTTATTCAGAGTTCATAAAATGGTTCATCATAGGTACCTTATCCCAAATAATGCATGTAGTGAGGGACCGCATGGCCCAGGAGGAAGTATTTAGGATTAGAAATTGGATGTTTGGGTCCAGCTGTGGCTTTGCCATTGACTCTGTGCGTGACTTTAGGTAAATTACCCCCTCTGGGCCTGAGACTTCTCATCTGTAAATTGGCAATAATATCTACCTGATAGTGTATGAGGATTAAATGAGAGAATGTGTACAAATTGCCTAGCACTGTGAACAGACCCCTTTATGGGTCCTAACGCCTTTATTAATAAATTGGGAATAATGATGCCTGCCTTAAGGACCTCAATGGTGCCAAAAATGAGTGTTTTGAAACAGCCCTATAAATGTTAAGTGTTCTTGGGTTTGATACAAGAAGGCCAGCTTGGACACAGCCCATGATCAGTAAACATCTGATGACAGTAATGATGAGATGGCAGAATCTAGGGAGCTCTTGGTTGGGTGCCCTGGGAAGTGTGAGCTTTATGAAGAGTTCCCTATTAGATTTTTTGAGGTATGCTTCATTTTCATTTACATTTAAGTGATCTGAAAACCCAAAAATGAAGTGAGCTTGACCATAGTTTACCGTGCTGTGCTTAACTAAGCTAAAACCATTCTCCTGGTTTCTGACTTTGAGGAAAAAGAGGCACCACCGTGGGTCTGCAGGAGCTTGGGCCTGGGGTTCCAGCAGGAGAACTATGGACATTAATAGCATAAAAATAATTTTCTGAGGCCTGGGAAGCCCATAGGGTCAGGAAGAAGGCTTGTCACTTGTACCTGTGCTTGCACCTGGCTCAAAGGTGTTACTTAATGAATATTTGTGCCATGAAAGAAAGAAAGCAAGTCCTGAGCTAGTGAGGGTGGTATATACTCTGAAAAGTCAGTAGAACTGAGTTCTATCAATTTTATCATTTTGTAAGTACTGCATTTAAAAATAATTACTCCATGTAGGGTGTGGCCAACCAATTTGGCAATTTATAAGTTTTATTGGTAATATGGCTACAGTTTATTAAATACTGCTTGTAAGTCCAGCACTGTGCTAAGAACTTCACAAATATTATTAAGTTTAATATTACAACCCTATGTCAGACCAAATCCTGCTGGTTACCTACCCCGACATTTTTTCTGAGGTGCAATGTTCCCAGCCCCATGATATGAATTCTGATTGGTTTAAGCCCATAATGAAAACCCTATTCCCCAATTTCCCAGCTCCTTGCTATAAATAGTGCCTTATGCCATGGTTCTGGTTAACAAAATCTAACAGGAAGTCTATCTAGTACAGGGAGTATGGGAAATTTTTCTGTTTTCTTGACAAAAGGAAAGATGTGGTTGCTTTGAATATAAATGTGATCTCTAGAGATGCAGCAACCATTCTGCAAGCAAGAGACAGTAAGATGAGGGAAAGGCCAAAAGAACTGGGAGATATTAAAGAATTGAGCCAACACAATTAGCTACCACTTCCAGAGCTCTTCTTAAGTGAGAAAAAGTATACTCCTTTTTGTTTAAGCCACTTAAGTCAGGTGGCTTTACTTACAGCCAAATGATGTATATACACCCTGTGATATAGAATCACTCTCATATTTAAATGAGAAGATAAATTTAAGTAAGTAACCCAAAGTCATACAACTGGTAAATTGTGGTGCTAAATTCAAATCTATTTCTTTCCAAATTTAAAGCCTGTCATCTCAACCTCTATGCTATGCTTAAACTATCAGTATTAATCTAAGGTATGTTTTTCAACCCCTGGGAACTATAAGAAATAGAATAACTCAAGACTAGGGGGAAAGGTGGGCTCCCCAGAGCCTTTGCTGTATCTGCGGTGGAGGCTTTCTGAACCTGGGATGCTGCTCTCTGGTAAGAGGTTGAATGGCCCTGCAGACTTATTTGCTATCACATTTGGAAGCTTCTCCAGCAGCAGAAGGAGACAGGTGGTGCCCACATGGGTTAAGCTCAGAGAGGCAGCAATTAGAATTGGGGTTTTGAGGTAAAGGCTCAGCTGTCTTGGTGAAGGATTATGAAGCAATGTTGGGGAGCTAACCTCGGATTTGGATTGAGACCCAGCCTTAACACTGACTTAGTGGGCATTGGACATCCAGCTATATCCCCTGCACAGAATCAGGGAGCATGGCAACTCAGGGAAGATGTGACTGGAGCTTGCTTGCTGCATACTTATCATGTAAACAGAAAGAAGGGAGAATCACCTGAAAACCACACCCCAGCATGCACAGCTAATGGCAATAGCTGTGGGCCTGCCTATAGGTTACAGGAAGCAGCTGGATCCTGCAGTTTCAGGGTTTTCTACTGGGAAGTGAAAGCAAGGATACTTTCATTCAGACCTAACTATGTCTAGGCATTGAAACAAAAATGAGTAAGTTTCTGTACAGTGTGCTAGATGCTGAATCAAGCCCTTTATGCATATTTTTATTTAATTATTTATTTTTTTATTTTTATAGAATCAAAATTGATTATACAAATTTTGGATGTTCAACATTGAGATATGTTGATCAAATCAATATTACTAGCATATATATTGTTATAAATTGTAATTATTCCTTATGCCCCTTGTCCAATCTCTCCCCCTCCCCCTCGCCCTACCCCTTCCCCCCTCTAATTACCCTAAATTTCTTCTCTCCTTCTGAAAGAGTAATAGTTACCCTGTTGACTTGTAGCCTAGATGATCTGTCCAATGCTGTGAGGTGTGATCAGGTCCCCCAATATTATCATAAAACAGATGCTTCCTCTGTCACTCTGAAATGGGCTTTGTGGAGAGAGACGTCCTCTTCTTTTCTTTCTCTCTGCTGGTAACTCTCCTTGTGTCAATGCACTCCAGTGGCTGGCAGACCATCTGTGTGGTGATTGTGGCATCTAGCTGCTTTCACAGCAGCCATGGTTATAATGGTGGCTGTGGTGGGCCACCCACATGAAGGTGATGTTTTTGGCATGCTCCTTTGTGCTGGCATGGTCCCAGAGGGGGTACTGGTCCCCTTCTCCATGTCTCAGGTCCCTGGGAGGGCCTGGAGGTGCTGGTGCAGTGTGTCTGGTTGTGGGAGGGGGGTCCAGTCCCTGGTTCTATGTCTCGGGTCCCTGGGAAGGCCTGGAGGCACTGGCACGGTGTGCTGGTTGTGGGATGGGGGGTCAGGGCCCTGAGGCCCTGGTGGTGTGCTTGGTTGTGGGGGGGTCTGGTCCCCTTTTCCATGCCTCAGGTCCCCAAGTGGGTGCCCAGGCACTGGTGTCTCCTCATTCCCTGGGCCCCCAGGCAGGGTCCCAAGGCACTGGCAGTGTGCCTGGTTGTGGGAGGGATTCTGGTCCCCAGCTACATGTCCCAGACTCCAGAATGCACCTCGAGGAGCTGGTGGTATGCCTGGATGTGGGAGTGGAGTCCAGTCCCTGGCTCCAAGCCTCATTTCCCCAGACAGAGCCCAAGGCGCTGGCAGTATGAGTGGTTGAGAGCAGGAGTCCTGTTCCTATCTCCATGCCTCATGTCCCCTGGTGGGCCCCAAGGTACTGATGGTGTGCCTGGGCTGGAACTGATTTTTTGTCCTTTGCTCACTTCTGAAATGAGGGAACTTCCTATGGGAACCAGTACTTGAACTGTGTGGTTGAGCTAAATTTCTGCTTTGCTGCTATTTCCCTAGGGAAGCCTTTTGGTGCAGCTCAGGGTTTTATGGTTGACCTTATAGTACTTCCAGCTCTCCAGAGACCAGGTGCACATAGCTTGTGTAGAAACTCTGATCTGAGCCTGAGTTTTCTCATCAAACTGCACCCCATGCAATTCTGCATTCCCAACCAGTCTCCTCTGAGTGGTCCTGTGTTGATTGGAGGGCAGATCAACTGTCCTTGCTGTGTCCCAGTATTCTCCCAGTGGGCCTGTCTCCCCCACTGCCCATGCTCCAAACACTTCCCATGGGATGGGCCCTGTGCCAATCCCTTGCAATGACTCACTGGCCTCTGAATGGCTCCCCTTTTTCAGCTGTTCTGGCTCCTCACTCCTGCATGGGTCCATAGGAACCATGCAGGTTTTGCTGTCCTGGGGGCCACCAAGGCCCTCTTCTCCCCTGCCGCCTCCAAGTAACTCCATCTGAAGGGCACAGCTGTGGCTTCTGCTCGCTCCTGCTCCATGTGCTCAGCAGCTCCAGCCTTAAAGCAGCTGCAGCCTGAAATGCTCAGAGCAGTTTTTTCTTTCTCTCATCATGGTTTCTCCCATCTTCATGAATTCCATAGGTCTCTCCTCCTCTTCCCCTGAACTCCAGTGGCCCAAGCTTGGCTGATGTTACATTTTGATAGTTGGAAATTGGTTGACTTATGAGAGAGAGTGATGCATGCTGCAGACTGTCTATTCCACCATCTTGACCAGAACTCCCTTTATGCATCTTATTTAATTCTCACTACAACCCAGTGATATATATAGTTGTTAATATTCTTGAGTTGTCAGTTTCTTAAAAATCAAAGCTCAGAGAGATTAAGAAACTTTTCAGGCTGTACAACTAGAAAATGATGAATTTGAAATTCCAGCCTAGGTCAATCTGTTTTCAAAGGCTGTGCTGCACTACACTAATTCCTAGAAAGTTCAGAGTGGAAGGAAGCAGACATATATTTCTCCTGTACTATGAGCAGAAGTCATTTAATAGATCTTGGATCCTTGCATTTGACCTGCACAGGGGGAAGGATTCATGGAAATCTCAGAATTAATAGTTCTTGGCAGTGGTCACCATTTGAGACAGCAGAGTCAAGACAGGGAGTTCTGAAAACCTGGGCCGGTGGAGGTGGCTCCTTTTTGTGAAATCACTGTGGTTCTGATTCAGACGTTTGGGTCCAGACACATTTTACCTTCAGAATCCAGGAGTGTGACATAGACCAGTATCTAGGGACAGACTGGGGGTGGAGGCAGGAGTGACTACTTGAGCATTTCAGCTCTAAGGCTGAGAGCAGAGGTGGCCTGGAAGCAGGTAGCAGAATAGACATTCAACCGAGCACAATTAGAGGTCAGGTGGAGATCTCAAGTGGTTTTTCTGCTTCATTGATGAGATTCTTCATAGCTCTGGGTTCATTAACAGAATTTTCACTCCACATCACTGACTTGCTGGGGGACCAAGCAGCTGAAGCCCCTCAGGACGTACCACATGTCCTCACCAGGCAGGCCCATGGAGGCCTCACTTCCTTGAGGAAGACCTGCTTCAATCACAGTGGTTCCTCTTTCCTCCCCAGGGGCTTTGGCTATGCTGCTGCTCCTTTTCCTAAACCAGCCCCTGCCTCGAGGTCCCCCCTGTGCCTCCCCCAGAGCTGCTCTGTCCCCCTGCCCTTAACTCCACCACAGCCTTTCTGCCAAGGCCAGACTCTCCCCACTGCCCCCACCCTTTGGAAGGGTTCAATTCCACTGAGCCCTGCCCTTTACCGCTGCCCTCAGCTTAACTGTCCTGCCCTCAGAGTCACTCCCCAGCCCAGAGCTGGCCCGTCTCAGTGTCCCTGAGTCTCCCTTAGCACCGCCCATTCTGAAACTGACCCCAGTCCATTCCTCTATCCTTCTCCGTGACCTCTCCTACTCGCAGCACAGTTCTGGAAGTATAAAGTACCCTACAGTAGTTATTTTGGGAGAGAAATATGCAAGAAATTGGAAGGGATCAGCCAGAATGGAATTTTGAATATACCTCTCCAAGGATCATTGCTATGCACAGTTGTTAAATTCCAGCATACCATTAGATGTGGGCTACAGGAAGGATAAAATTACTTAAAAATTTGTTTTTCACGTGTAGACAAGTATGTATTTTCTTAAAAGTTTTCCATCGTACTTTAAAAAATATATATCCTGTTTAAAAAAATGAAAAAGTCAGCTAACTTATAGCAATGAGTGAAACAGAAGAGCAACATAATATATTTGCAGAAGCTTGTTTAAAATCATATCACTGTTAAAATATCCAGAAGTTCAATTATTGGACCAAAATTTGCTCAGTGTATCAATACATACGTCCCCAGTTTTACTCTCTTTTCACTGCATTTTGGACCATAAAGCCCTGAGATCAAGTCTTCCATGTAGCACTTAGGCTTAGCGTAAGGTAGCCTAGTCTTGCTGGTTAGAATCAGCAAGATGGATTTTAAAAATTGTTATTAAAATAATCATTATATGAGCTGGCTGGTTAGCTTAGTTGGTTAGACTGTGGTGCTGATAACAGCAAGGTCCAGGGTTCAGCTGTTGATAACAGTAAGGTCCAGGTTATTTATTTATTTATTTGTTTGTTTGTTCAGTGGCTGGCCACTAAATAAATAAATTAATTAAATAAAATAAATGTTATACATGGAATAGTTCAGAACAGTATAAATCGAGCTAAGCAAGAAACTAGTTTCTTAAACTCGACTGCCCCACCCCACCAGTCTAACTTCCTGATGGCAAGCATTTTTCACCATTTCTTTTCTTTTTTATTTTCCTTTTTGTCTTTTTCCGTGTCCGGCAACAGATCACAACCCTCAGTGTCGCCCCCGTACCGGACCAGGACCGGCAACGGGATCGCAACCCTCGGCGTCGCTCCTGCACCTCGCTCAGCCAGTGAGCGGGAACCGGTCTGTATGTGGGATCCGAACCCTCGGCGGGAGCGCCACCACGCTCCCAAGCGGCACACTATAGCAGTGAGCCACCGGGCCAGCCCCCTATTTTTCACCATTTCTAATTTCACTTCTTGTTTTGGATATTACTGTAATTTTAAATTGAACATTCATTTTTTCCCTGCTGTGAGAATTCTGGCCACTCACACTACTCCTCAACATTACCCCATGAGCTCCACAAGGGTGAGAGGCATGTCTGTCCAGTTCGGTATTGTATCTCAGGACCCAGCTCAAGGTTTGGCATGTAGAGGGCATTTAATAAGTAATTGTAGAATGAACTAAATAATATACTCAGATGTGTGCTTCTGATTCAGTAAACTTGAGATGGCAATCCCTGGGTAAGTGGGCAGGTCAGGACCCATCCAACATCTTTTGGTTCTTCTTTTGTCAATGACAGTGTCTCACTTTTATAAAGTCATACCACTTGAATTCTGTTCTGTACTTTTAAGTCTCTCATGTTTTATCTGTGGGTCAACTGCAAACAATAAAATATTACCACCAATATAATAGTTATATAGCACTTATTGCAGAACCAAATACTCATGAAATCCTATGTCACTAATCCTGCGCAGTTCAAAGAATGCTCAAAGCACACTGGCCAAGTGAATTCTCCTCTTAAATTCCACCATTGCTCAAAATGGTGCCATTTTAGTTTGCTTCATCTTTGCACTGGCATTTTCTCACATTTGTTTGTTGTTCCTGGAATTTTTGTAATTCTTTTTTCTTCTTGAGAGAAACAAGTTACATCTTTATTAAATTGAAAACCTGCTTCCAGTTTCTTAATACTATTTGTTGAGTGAAATCCTATTTTTTTTTCTTGGAGATGGTCATCTTCGAGTACTTTAACTTCAGATTTTAATTTGGACTAATTGTTTTATAAACTCCCTGTACAACTGTATGTCTTTTCATCACATCCTTGGGATAATTCTATTTTTTCTTAAATTTTTTTTTTAGCTTCATTTTTCAATCTCTAAGTAAATTCCCAAGTCATTTTTTATTTTTCTTTTAGAAAGAATGTGGGAGACAAACTCTGACTCCTTACAGTTCTGAAATGAATTCAGTCCTCATATTACGGTCTGTAGCAGGAACTGCCTTCAAGAAAGCCCCAAGTGTGGTCTGCTGGAGAACAGGTAAGCCTGGGAGACTGTGCTTAGATTCACCCCATCTCGTGGCACACATTGTGGAACATGCTGGAGTTATAACCAGTTACTTGCTCCTGGCAGGTTGGCAAGAAAGAAGCGAGAGTGGGGCAGAGGGTTTAATATAAAATAACATCAAATGGAGCTTCCAGAATGGAATGCTCACCTGCACCAGGTGGTAGCTCAGCAGCGTGTACTGTCAGGGAGATGTGAAGGCCAGACAGTTTGCACTCTAACTGGGTGCACGGCTGGCCTGTGCTTGGTGTTGGTCACTTGTACCTTTTATCTACATGGAGGGTCCTAGCTGCTCTCCCTGTGTCCACTGCCTCTCTCCATCCATCCCTTGGTACAGTCATACCTCTGAGCACAAAATCATACGTTCCATCTCCTCAGCACTTTGGAGGTATTGCTAATTTACATTCTAGCTTCCAATGTTGACAGTACAATGTCTACATCAGTCTAGTATTTGTTCCTTTGTAGTTGACCTATTTTATGTGTGCTTTATTTTTCTTTATGGAAGTTTTTGGGAGTATCTCTTTGTCCTTAGTGAAATTTTACTAGGATGTATCTATATATGTGTCCTTTTTCATTCATTCTGATCAGCTTTTAGTGGATACATTTTATTCTAAAGATTTGAGTCTTTTATTTTTCTTTTTTGGCCCTGAGAAACTTCTTTTTTTAAATTGCCTTAATTATATCCTCTTTTCATTTACTGGGCTGTTATTCTGGGATCGATTTTGGATAACTGGTTTGGTCCTTCGTGTCTTAACTCTTTGGTTTTTTATCCTTTTTCCTTTGTTCCATGTTCTTGACAGTTTCATTAACTTTATCATCCAATACTACTGCTGAATTTTTATTGCAAAAATCACATTTTTAATTTCCAAGTAATTATATTCTGAATGTCCTATTCGTAAAGCAACCTATTCATGATCCACTGATGTAATGTCTTCTCAAATTTCTGAGGATATTAAGAAAAACAGTTTTAAGTTTTCCTTTTATTCCTTAATATTCTGTTTCCTCCAAGGTCAGATTTTCTTTTCTTTTTTAAAATTTGTTTTGAACTAGTTTTTTGTTTTGTTGTTTATTTTCTTTTCTCTTCTTGGTCTTTCTCTATTAATCTGTTGATTTTCCTCAAAATGCCTGTGATCCTGGATTTCCTTGTGTATTTATGAAAGTAAGACTACATCAATTACTAGAGATGCATTCAGAAGTTCCCTCTACCACATCTCCAACAAGTATGTTCGCAAATGAAAAGGGCTGGTTGTGGCTTTTGTACTTGTGCAGAGTATGTTACGTGGAAGATGACCATAGAGGGTATGTTTGTGGAGAGCAGACATACAGGATCATCACCCACCCCCATCTGTGTGGTCAGTAGGGAGAGATTTACTCTGGAGTGGGCAGCAAGCTCCCGCACTGACAGCCCTGCCCTTTCCAAGTAGACTCTTCCTTGAAGAGCACGTCTCAGGTTTTATGCTAAAAGCAAATGCTGCTATTGTCAATTGCTCAGTGTGCTGAGGGACTGGTAGGGGAAACAGAGGAAAGGTATTTAGAGTCATTGACTCAGCTGTTCAGTAGATGTGTTGCCATGAATATTGCCCCATTGTTCTTTCCTCCTCTCAGAATCTGCTAATCCTGAGTTTAGACCTTCTCAGAGTCTCCTTTTTGGGGGCAAAACTCTCACTTCTGAAGTAACACTTTCCAGAGTGTGTTCTGCTAGCAGTCTCCTCTGTTCTGGAGAATCCATCCTTATGATCCTGCCTGCTTTATGTCCCCTAGAAATCCATTGAAATATCTGCTCCACTGATTCATCCCAAGATTCTTATTCTCAGAACTGTTGTGAATTTATTACTTTCTATGATCCTTTCCTATTATTTCAGTGTGTTTAGTGGGTGTGATCCATTTGTTATGTTGAGCTGAAAGCCCCAATTTAATAAAATGTATAAAGCACCTAGCTCAATATATACTCAATAAATAGCAGTCATTGTAATACTATTATGCTTGAGTTGTCAAAATATTTTTACTTATATTGAACCATAGTCTACCTCCTTAAAACATCCAGTTGAGTTCTAGTTCCGCCTCTGGAACTACATGGAATAGATCTCTTCACCCTGTCACACAGGAATCCTTCAGGACTCCTAAATCATGTCTTTATACCTTCTCTCTTTGGGGATAAATATTACTAGTGCTTGTAACACGTCCTTGAATGAATACGTAATGTAGTGAAGATAAAGAGCTCCAGACAAACGACTTTTCTGCCACCTCAGCTCCACCAGAAGCATGTACACTTGCTTGGGTAAAATCATTTAACGTCAATTGACTGTTTTATTTCCTTTGTATATAAAAATATGTATTTATTTATTACCTTACAGGCAAAGTGGCTTGGCCTCTTTATTGGAAAGTTATATGTATCTAAATAAAACTGTGTGGTAAAGTTGTTTGGTCTGGGGATCATTGTATGTAAGTGAATGAAAAATACCTCCAAGAACAAGCAGAAGTGAGGTTTCAGGGAAAGGGGAAATTGGTGGTCTGCCCAAGGTCATGCCCTGCCAGGGGCTTCCACAGAGGTTATTTTAGAGAAGGGAACTTTTTTCTCAAGTCAAAAACAAAGAAATAAGCTGTGCCAGGAACTGTCTGGGAAACTGAGGTCCAAAGAACTGGAAGGGAGGATCAGAGGGCCAGCTGAAGTACACAGTGAAAGGAGAGCCTGAGGGCTGGAATCTTGCTGGGGAAGTCAAAACTGGACAGATGGCAAGGGGAAAGGCAACCATCCAGGTGTCTAGGCAATAGTCTGGGCTGTTGTCTAGAATGCCGTGGTTCCTGTGCTTTGCTTTAGTGAGCTAGCTATATAGTGCCAGGTAGGTTATTTACCTCATCTTCCTGGAGAGGGTCGGCCTAAGTGTGAGGGCAGAAGTAGAAGGCATGGGCTAAAAAGAGGTGGTCATCACGTAATGAAAGAAAAAGTCACCTAAAAAGCATTTGATGTCAAAATTCCTTGAGGCTCCCAAAGTGCCTGCTGTACACAAACACCAGAGCTATTCTCCCTCTGTTGAGAAATGTATTGTTACTTAAAAGGGAATATTCTTCTCATGTCAGATGACTTCATGGTTGGATAAGCAAATAATGAAAAATACTGAAAATAGTTAAAGAGGAAATACTTAATTGTATGTAAAGTACAATCAACCTAATTGCTAGAAAAGAACCTCAGAAAAATAGCCCCTTTTGTGTTGGTCTGGAACACATTCAGTTCTGCTCTGTGATCAAGAGTGCCACAGCCAGCTGTCAATGTGGAACTCTTCCAGATGTTGCACAAAGAGAAACAGGCTTCCTTCTTTGAAGGCAGAACTATGTCTGATTTGCTCAGCGATGCTACATGAATGAAGGCATAGTTAGTCTCTACCCTTTTGTTCTAGACATTTCCAAACAGATTACTTGCCAATGTGAAATGGATATAATATTAACAGTGAGGATTTATAAAGTTAATAAAAAGACTTGAGAGCATGCCTGACTCACTATGTGTGATGTGTTTTAGCTGCTGTTATTATATAAGGGTTAGCTCTTCCTGTTGCAGTAGTTGTCAAGAGCTGATCCCTGAGCCAGATTCTGTGAATACAACAATGAATTCTATACACCCTTATTCTTAATGAGAAATCTAGTGGTGGAGGCAGCAAGTAAGCAGGTCGCTACAGCAGAGTGATCTATGTGACAGTGGAGACAAATGCAGGGCACCCATGAGACTACAGAGGAGAGGTGCCATCCCGATTATGGGGTGTCAGGATCTACTTCCTGGGTGAGCATTTCTTCCCTGCCTCTTTTCTTTTCTCCTGCCTGTGTTTTTCTTTTACCCTGCTCCATCCACACAAGCCTCTCTGGATCTCCCTAGCAGCCCTCGTGCCCAGAGAAATTGGGACCTCTAGGCTGCCCACTGCCACCCCGGCTTAGAGATGCCTTTGCCAGTGCTGGGGAATGCAAGGCTTTGCCTCCCAACCTTCGAAGGCTCCCAAGCCTTTCAGCTGACCAACCTTGGAATTCAATCTGGCTCGGGACACAGCCAATCCCTTCCTTGTCCTTGTTCCATTTTCTTTTGTCCAAACTGCCTTTTGTGGTTGCTGTGGATTGACTGTCCCCCTGAAACTCATTGAAGCTTGACCCCAATTGTAACAGTGCTAGGAGGGTGGGGGATCCAATTATAGTATCTGAAATGTGGGGCTTTTAAGAGGATTGTGACAACTGTGCCCTCAGGAATGGATTGATCCATTCACAGAGTAATGGGCGTAGTTCTGATGGCTTTATATGGAGGGCAAGTGAGCAGGTTATCTCTCTCCTACTCAGCCTGTTCTCGCTGTGTGACACCCTGTGTCTCTGGAGAGAGTGACCACCAAAAAAAAGACCCTCACCAGATGTGTTCCCTAGACCTTGGACTTCCCAACCTCTAAACTGTAAGAAATAAATTTCATTTCTTTATATATTACCCAGTTTCAGGTGTTCTTTTATAAACATCAGAAGTAGACTGATACAGTGGTTTCCATAGAAATGAAGGCTTTCGGCTGGGCCCATCCCCAAGAAAACTTCAAGGATATTTAACAGCACCATTGCCATATTCTGTTTATTTCTCACTTGCTGGTTTGATTAAAAATTCACAATTCCAGCTCCTTATCTCCCTGGTGCAAAGGAGGGGAAATTCATCACTTTGTTGTAGATTACATATAACATGTGCATTTGATTTGCAGACCACTGGTGGTGTGTCAACATCATATTGGCTGACCTGAAGTAAAAAACACATGTATTCACATAGATGCTGATGATTGCTGAAAATAGCTGACTCTCAAGGTGCCCTTGTAGCTGATGGGATCCTGAAGAAAAGGGCAGGACATTATATTTGTTTCATCAGGTGTGGATGGCCATGCTGCCTCTGAGTGGCCTTTATGCTACACTCGATCACATCCAGCCTTCCTGGGACTGAGTCTGTGACTCTGAAGCAACAGTTCCCTGCCAGCAGGGAGGAGGTGGCAGGCAGTCTTAGAGGCCGGGTTTTTGGAAAGACAAGCTTGGCTTATCACTTATAGCCCCTTTAACCTCATCCAGCTCAGAGCTGTGATGTAAGTCTGTATAGCTGTGGCCTGAATGAGAATTATTATGTCTGCACATTTTACTCTTCTCCATTATTTTTAAAAGCAGGTTTATTGAAGTATAATTTTCATACAGTAAAATTCATCCTTTTTAGTGTATAGTTCTATGAATTTTGACAAACACATACATTCATGCAGCTATCACTATAAAGATATAAAGCAATTCCATCACACCCAAAAAATTCTCTTGTGCCCCTTTGTAGCCCACCCCTCTTCCTACCCGTCACCTCTGGCACCCACTGATCTTTCTGTCTCTATAGTTTTGCCTTTTCCAGAATGTTGCATGATGTAGCCTTTTGAATCTGGCTTCTTTCCCTTAGCCTAATTCACTGGAGATTCATCCATGTTGCCCTGTGTCTCTAATTCTTATAACGATTCCCTAAGGTGGGAGTTATGTTAATTTCACACTTGATGTTCTTCCTGAGAGCCTCAGAGAAGATTCATGATCCACTAAACCTCACCACAGCTCATACAAGTGAACACAGGATTTGAACCTGGGTCTGTGTGGTTCCAAAGTCCACACTCTCTGCATAACCCTCCAGCAAAGGTGATGCTGGCCAAGGAGGCTTCTTTTCTTCTGTCTTCACCAGCTAATGGAGGGGAAGACCTGAGGGAGGACTCTTGGGCAAAGGCCATCCATCTGAGTGAAGTGACAGACCCTCCTCCCACCTCCCTCCATGAGCCTTTCCAGTGTCAGGATGTTTGAATTCCAGGTACACCTCAGAGCCAGGAATGCTCCCTTAACAGAATGTGGAGAACCTCTCTCCCCATGCCTTGGAGAAAGTCTTCAATGAGCATGCCCATATGTTCTAGCTATTTTTATATGATAAAACTGCTATTCTGGAAGAAGGCTTTCCAGGGATAGAGTGGGGCTGGGTGACTGAGTGAATCACAGAGGTCAGAGCAGATCGTCTGAGCTTGGAGAAGAAGAGAAGCATGATATTAGGCATTGTGCTTCACTCTCTTTTTAGTGCGCATCTAAAAAGATTTAATACAGAACAGATTCCAGTTATCTACTGCCGTAGAGCAAAGTACCCTAAAACTTAGTGGCTTGAAACAGCAAATACTTATTACCTCACAGTTTCTGTGGGTTAGGATTTCAGGCACAGCTTAACTGGGTGTTTCTGGCTCAGGGTCTCTCAAAAAACTAAAATTAAGACACCAGCAGGGACTGTGCCATCTCAAGGCACGACTTGGGGAGATCTGCTCTCAAGTTCACTCACACAGCTGCTGTCAGGCCTTGGGGACTTGCTGGCCGTTGGTTAGAGGCATTGGTTTCTTGCCAGGTGGGCCTCTCCATGGGGTAGTTCACAACACAGCCCATAGCCTCTGGCCTCTCCCAGAGCAAGTAAGCAAGACAAGAGAAGAGCAAGGGAGTACCCCAAAAGCCACAATCTTTATGTGACTTCATCTCAGAAGTGACAAGTTGGCTTCCAGTCAAGATGGCAGAATAGACAGTCCCCAGTGTCACTCTCTCCCACAAATCAACCAATTTACAACTATAAAAAAGCAACAGCGGCCTAGTTTGAGCCTCTAGAGGTCAGCAGAAGAAGAGGAGAGACCTACAGAGTGCATGAAAGTGGGAGAAGCCATGATGAGAGAAAGAAAAATCCTCTCCAACTGTTTCAAATCCTGGCTGCTTCCAGGATGGCCCTGCTGAGCACATGGGGCAGGAGCTGGGAAAAGCTGCAGCTATGCCTTTTGGATGAAGTTGCTTGGAGGTGGCAGGGGAGAACAGGGCCTTGGTGGCCCCTAGGCCAGCAATACTACTAACAGGGTTCCCGTGGACCAAGGAACCACAACAACTGAAAAAAAGGAGCCACTCAAAGGCTGGTGTGTCACTGCAAGGGACCAGAGCATGGCCTGTCCCATGGGAAGTGTTTAGAGCATGGGCAGTAGGGGAGACAGGCCCACCAGAGGAACACTGGTTGGGAGCAAGGACAGTTGATCTGCCCCCCAATGAGTGTAGGACCACTCAGAGGAGACTGGTCAGGAATATAGAATTGCATGGGGTGCAGTTTGATGAAAAGACTCAGGCCCAGACCAGTGTTTCTACACAACCCAGGTGCACCAGATTTCAATAGACCCAGAAGTACCTATAAAATCAACCATTAAAACCTGAGCTGCACAAAAAACCTTCCCTAGGGAATCAGCAGCAAAGCAGCAATTTAGCTCAAGCACAGAGCTCAAGTGCTCATCCCCACAGGAAATTCTCCCATTTTAGAAGTAAGCAAAGGACAACAAATTAGTTCCAGTACAGAGTTTAAGTGGTGGGAACAGCAAATAATCCAACACAGGACTGAAAGAGAAAACAAAGTACCGACGACCAGAGACGAAGTTTGATATTAACTAGTAAAGGTCTCATTTCACCAAAGAACACTTATGACACCTAGAAGGACCGGAAGTCCCCTGGGCTACCAAGCCAGAAAAGCGGGGAAGGCCGGGGTCCTCAGCCACGGCCCCCAACACCTGCAACCAGTCCCAAGGGTGGGGGCCTCAGGCCTCATCATGCCCCCCCAACATGAGCAACCAGCCCAGTGATGACCACCGAGCCGTCACAGGAAGTGCCCCAGGCTCTCCTGAGCTGGGGCAGTTGGGGGCCTCAGGCCTTGGTCATGCCTCCCTAACATGAACAACCAGCCCAATGATGACTACCCAGCTGCCACAGAGAGCACCCTGGGCTCTTCTGAGCTGGGGTGGTGGGGGACAAAGGGCCTTAGCCACTTCCCCCCCCACACCTGCAGCCAGCCCAGCAACAACCACCAAGCCATTGCAGGAAATGCCCCGGGCTCTTCTGACCCAGGGAGGTGGGGGGCTGAGGATCTTGGCCATGCCCCCGCTGACACATGCAACCAGCCCAGCAACGACCACCAAGCCACAGCAAAGAAGGGCCCTGGGTTCTGAGCTGGGGTGGTGGGAGGCAAGGGCTTTTACCACACACCCCTGACATCTGCACACAGCCCAGTAATGACCAAGCCACCTCTGGAAGCTCCCTGGTCTCCCCCGTGGGAATGTGGGGGGTGCCACAGGCCTCAATCCTACCCTTCCTCCTTCCTCCTTCTTCTATCACATTTTCTTCCCCTTTCTCTTCTCCCTCTCCCTCCCAACTGCTCTGCAACAGCATCATAAAATGTAAAACAAATAACATTAATAATTTTAAAAGGTGAGAAGTCGTCACTTTTGCTGTATCTGTCTGTTAGAAGTGAGACACTAGGTCCTGTCCACACTCCAGAGGAGGACATTGCACAAAGTGTGAATACCAAGAATCAAGGATCATCTCAGAGGCTGCCTACCACAAGGTATCATTTACATACTATAAAATGTACAGATCTTAAGTATTCAGATCAATGAGGTTTCACAACTGTATGCAACATGTAACCATCACTCAAAATAAAATATAGAACATTTCCATCCCTCTAGAAAGTTTCCTGATGACCCTTTTCAGTCAATTCGCCACACCTTGCACCTCATCTCGCCTCTTCCCCCACTTCTCCCCCCTCCACACACTGTCAACCACTTTCTTATTTCTGCCGCCATAGACTTGTTTTTCCTGTTTGTGGACTTCGTATAAATGGAATCATTCAATCTGGTTTTTAATTCTTGTTCTTTCCACCACAGTCATCTTTGTGAAAATAGAGACCACCCAAATGAAAACAAGTAAAGGCTATTCAGAGTTTGCTACAACAAGAGAGTCAGCCACCATCACTTGCATTTTGGCAGAGACTTAAAGGCAGGCAGAACAGTGGGAAAGCTTTGGAGTGGGGGGAAAGGGGAAGGCTTCAGGAGTGCCCTGAAGGGCAGCTGTTGGCAGGGGAGCCTGGAGGTGGGCTAACTAGCAGCGGGCATCTTTCACGATTGGTTAGAGAAACATACTTGGCTTTCTCCAGTTGGCCTTAAGTTGGAAGTGAGAGCAAAATTAGGGAAGCTGTCAGTTATGGATCAAACCCTGACTACTTGGAGCCAATTGCTACAAAGGTTGCGGTTCATTTTCCTGGACGGGTTGCTGCAGATTTAGTTTGGCTTCCTGGGCTGGTTGCTGCAGGTTGTGGGTCAGGGTTCTATTTTAATATACGGTCTGGCCATTGTCCATTCATATATTCTGCTTCTCACTTGTATTCAAAGACATGAGGGAGAGATCCTGGGTGACTGTCCTACTTATAAAGTAGTGGTGTGGGAGGAACAGCAGGAAGAAATGAAGGCTTCATTCAGGTAAAACCAACTTTAGCAACTATTAAACATGCTGCAGGGAACCCAACAGGACAGAAAGAACATGGCCAAGGCAGAGGGGAAAACTTCAACAGCCTGGAATCAAAAGCTCTGGACCAAAAGCTGACCATTTTGAGGCACCTAGAGGCTAAAACATGAATTTTTAGGGCCAGCTAGAAATCTGCCATCTTTATTTAGAGGGGACATCTGGGTGGGTTGGGATGGGGCTGGGCCTTGGTCTGGAGCAATTGGAAGGGAGCTTCCTCCAGGCCTGAGAATCCCACCATAACTAGTAGCCCTGTTGTCACCTTGAATCTCCATGGCCCACAGCTTGAACAGCCATCTCGACTGCAGAGTATAAATTCCCAGGGAAGACTTGAGAAAGGGAGGCAGGAAGCAGGTCCCAGACTACTTGTTTTCAGAGAAGTCAAAGTAGAGAGCTGGGGAGAACAGGCTGCCCTGAAGGGATCCCAACATGAAGGTGGTATTTCACAGAAAAAACATCAAGACACCAAGCTAGAGAAGGACCCTTGGGTTTACTCCTCTTCTGCTACGTGAATGTAAATACCACAGAAACTCGAAAAATTCTAACAGAATGTACAGGAGAACATTCTGCTTCTGTGGTATTGCCCTGGGGCAGCACAAAAAGAATCTCCTTCTTTCTGGGTTGTTCCATCTAAATCTTTGCTTTCTCAGTTTGTCAGCACTTCACTCAGGCCTGCATTTAGGGTTGTTCTGTTTTGCTTTTTTGCTTTTGTCTTCCAATATGTTCTTCGAATTTCAATTATATTTTCAATCTCTTTCCTTGTCTTCCAAAGAAGAATTTGGCTCATAAACTTGCCACTCAAAACATAGAGATGTTACTGTTTTCTCAAGCAATCTATTGCTTGAGAAGTCTAAATCTCTCACAAAGCAGTTTCTTTTGTATTTTTTACAGTGTCCACAGCTGTTGACATTTGTCTTCATTTAAAATCCAAAAATGATAGATTCCTGTGTGTTTGTGTGTGTGTGTGTGTGTGTGTGTGCGTGCTTCATCTTTGTTAGTTTTACAGAACTACACTTTAAATTCTGTATCTATTATCACTTTCCCTTCTGAAATTCAGCCTCTGGAGTGGGATGGAGCCCAGCAGGGCCTTTCAAACTCCCTGCTGCACTAAAAAATGGAGACTCAGGTCAAACCAGCATCGTCCCCTCTCACCCCTTCCTTCCTTCATAACTTCCTAACTTCCTTTCCTCCTGCACTGTTGATTCTGCTTTCCCTTCTTTCCATCTTTCCCTCTTGTTCCTTGCAAATATTTCTTGAACATCTAAGGTGTGCAAGGCACCATGACAGTCATTGGGTACAGGAAGAAAACCAACATGTGGTAAAAGAAACACACAAGAAGATTATTTTGATAATGAAGTCATGGACAAAATGCAGCCACAGTCCCATGAGCAGACATACCTGATGCTGCTTCCTTCAGGGGGTCAAGGAAGGCTTCACAGAAGAGATGCCCTTTCAGATAAGATTTGATGCACAAGAAGGAGTTTGCAAATGGGTAAGTGGAACAGGAAAAGATGGTGTCCAAGGCAGAGGTAATGGCCTTAGAAAACTGGGTGTTTGGTGGGGACCTGCAAGTGGCTCTGTGTTGCTCAAGTATAAAGTGTTAAATGGGTGGCAAGAAGTGGGGTATAGGGGTCAGTCAATCATGAAAGTTCTTGTAAGCTGTGCTAGGGAGATTCAGTTTTCACTGTATGGATAATAGAGAGCTTCTGAAGCAGTTTGAGTGATATGAATTAACTTTGCCTGTTAGAAACATCACTCTGTCAACAGCGGAGAGGATGAATTGGAAGAGGGCTAGACTATGAGGAGGGAAACATGTAGGAGGCTAGTGCAACACTCCAGGAAGAGATGAGAGCTGGACTCATGGCAGTGACAGCGGGCATGGAGGGAGGGGACACATGAAACACTTTAGATGACAAAATTGACAGGCCTGCAGATTGATTGGATATGATAAGTCAGCCTTAAATGCCAAAATGAGAAATACTGGAGAAGAATGGGGAATTCAGTATTGGATCTGATGAGTTTGAGGAACCACAGTCCAGCAAACCTCCAATTCATTCTCTCTGTAGTCCAAAATGTTCCTCCTAATGAACATATCTAACCATGTTACTCAAAAATATTTTATGGCTCACTTCCTAACACCAACTTACCTTTTCACCACTTCCCACCATGAACTCTGTCTTAAACCATTTTCTGTTGTTTATAACAGAATACCTGAAACTGGGAAATTTATAAAGAAAGAGGTTTATTTCTTATAGTTCTGGAGGCTGGGAAGTCCAAGATCAAGGGGTAGCATCTGTGAGGGTCTTCTTTCTGGTGGGGACTCTCTGCAGAGTCCTGAGGTGACACAGGGCATCACATGGAGAGGTGGCCGAATATACTAGCCCAGGTCTCTCTTCCTCTTCTTATGTAAAGACACCAGTCCACTCCCATGATAACCCGTTAACCCACGAATGAATTAATCCATTCTATGACCCAGTGGAATGGGATAATAGCATCTCAGTCCCTCATGTCATGAGGGCTCATTCAATGGAATGGCTGAGCCCTTATGACCCTGTCACCTCTTAAAGGCCCCAACTCTCAAAGGTGCCACAATGGGGACTAAGTTTCAACATGAGTGTTGGAGGGGGCAAACATTCACCATACAAAACTCATGCTTCAGACTCACCTTGGAGCTCATCCTTGCCCAACCACACTAATGCACGTGTATATGTAAGGCTAAGAATGTTTCAGGCAGCTGTGCCTTTGTTTATTACATTCTTGATGCCTGAACACGCTTTCTGCCTCCTGCTTTTTTGTTGAAACACTACTCATTTTTTTAGGACTTAGCACAAATGTCTGTGATGCCATCTCTAAACTCTAACCTAGGATTTCATTAACTGTTTATTTCTTTTTTAGAAGATTTTAATATCTCTTTTCAACACCAAACATAACTTTGACATGTCACCTATATGTCTCTTTGGTACAATTTCTTGGGTATTCACCTTTATAACACATTGTGCTAATCCTATATAGCACTTACCAGATTATAACTAGATAATAAATTTTGTAATTAGTTGCTCACTGTCTTTCCATCCCATTATTTGTCTAATTAATATCTGTTGTATTTCCAGTGCCCAACACATGGTAAACATTTCACACAATTTTGTTGCAAGCAGAATAAATGCTAGTTCTTTCTTCTGCTCCTCCCTAGGCTCGTGAAAGGAGACAATGACTCACAGGGATGGAGGGATAGCATCTCAGTCCCTTCAAGCTGAGAGGAACCTTATCAGTCATGCAGTGCAATGCATGGACCTACTACATCCTTGCCATGTGCCTGCCCAAATTTTTCCATGGCTGCCCAGCCCATATTCTTAGCACAACTTAGAAAGTAAAGGGAAACTGCCTCATGAGAAGCTGAGCTCTTTCTGTCTGGAATGTCTCCTCCATAGGAGAAACTGCATTAAATGCTAGGAGGTATTAACCATGGATGCATACCAATATCACCTGGGGGACTTTCTAGAAATACACAGACCAGGTCCCATCACATCTGTGGTGTTCTTTTTTAAAAGAGGCCCCAAACCAGCAATCCACTCAATTTTAAGTCAGTTATGATTCAGAAGGCCTGAGGGTAGAGCCCAGAATATATATTTTCAAAAAAGACACACTAGGCTTGATGATTCACTCCCAGAGAATAGAGCAGGAAAAGGAAAAAATAGAAACCTGGTAAACACTACTTTAACCAAGTGATGAAGGTTAACATCATCAGTGGTGTCATGTGGCTGTCATGCACCCACTGGTAGAATGTAACAAGAAGGCAGCTCACCTCTGTAGTGAGGTCTTTCCAAAACCCAGAGCCCCACTCTAATCATGAGAAAACCATCAGACAAACCAAGATTGGGGAATATTCTACCGGATATCTGACCATCGCTCAAGACTGTTAAGGTAATGACAATCAAGGAAAGACAGGGAACTGTCACAGATCGGAGGAGACTGGGGAAACATGGCAACTAAATTAATGTCATACCTTGGATTGGATACCAGAACAGAAAGAGGACATTAATGGAAAAACTGGTGAAATCCATATAAAGTCTGAAGTCTAGTTCATAGTGGTGTGCCCATGTTGGTTTCTTAGTCTCAACAAGTGCCACGGAAATGTAAGATGTTAACAATGGGGGAAACTGGGTAAAGATGTGTGGGAATTCTCTTTATGGTCTTTGCAACTCTTCTAAAAATCTAAAATTATTTCAAATACAAAGTTGTTTTTTTTTTTTTCTTTTTTACTGACCATTAACGGGATCGCAACCTTCTGTGTTACGCCCATACCGGGGACCCGCAACGAGATCGCAACCCTCGGTGTTGCGCCTGCACCGCGCTCAGCCAGTGAGCGGGAACCGGTCTCCACATGGGATCCGAACCCTCTGTGGGAGCGCCGCTGCGCTCCCAATCGGCGCACTCTCCAGTGCGCCACCGGGCCGGCCCGAAAGTTTATTTTTTTTAAAGTGCCATAAAGTTTCTGATATGCTCCCAGAGGTTGAAAACTACCATCCTAAGGGATTGGAACCACCAGATTGGACTCAAACAGACCTGGCACCAATCCTGGCAAGAACTTGGGCTACACATTTAAAACCTCTAAACCTCTGCTTCTTTATCTATGAAAGAGGAATAATACATGCCTAAAGGTTATGAGAATTAATTGGGCTGGCATAAATCTAAAGTGCTTAGCCTAGTGTCTGGGATATAGCTAGTGCTCAATAAATGATAACAACAACAATTATTATTGTTACCATTATTATTAGCTATTCCTTTAAGCTCCAAAGAGTAAGTCTAATTCCTCTTCCATAATCGAGCTAAGATATTTATATGGAGTCTCCAAGGACCTAGGAGGGAAAGGTAAGGGATTTTGAAAGAAGCTTTATACATTATTATGCGACAATGTGACAAAGCATCCAGCACTGTGCCTGGAACACATAGAGTGCCCCATAAGTGTTTCTTAAATCTGCAAATGTAAATTCTGAGGTTGACCAGAAGGTAAGAAATGAAGGAGCCCTAGATTTCAAGACAAAGCCTAGCCAAGGTGTGAAACATTTTATCAGCTCTCCTCCCTTAGGTGGAAGCAGGATTTCACCTGGCAGAGAGCTGTGGGCATCCCAACTCCTTGGCTCTACTGCTACACAGCCCTCCTGTCCTGAGAGAAACTTCAGTCCTTTAGGGCCCAACTGGTGTGTCACCTCTTCCAGGAAGCCTGCCCTTCGTACAGGGTCCTTCTCAGGAAAGCACCTGTAAGGGTTAGAATAGAACTGACAACAAGTGAGTGGGGAAGCCCATTAAAGCCAGTGCAGATATGATGGGAAGGTGTGTGGTGGTGCCTGTAAGGCAGAGGTTCTCAGTCTTGACTTCATAATAGAATCATCTAGGCAGCTCTGAAAACAGTCCCAACGTTGAGACCCAATGCTGTTAAATCAGACTCACTAAATCAGAATCTTGGGGGATGAGGCCCAGGCATCAGTGTTTTTTACTTTTATTTTTATTTTTTTGCTTATTTATTTATTTATCTTATTTATTTATTTTGAATATTCATGAGATACAAAGCGATTGTCCCCCTCCTGCCCATGATGTGGGGGCCAGATTCATATTGGGGACATACCCATTACCAGAAATTGCTTTTGTAACCTTTGTCCCCTTCCAATTATCCCCCAACCTCCCTCCCCCTCCCCCTCTCCCCTCAACTTCAATTTGTAGCCCTAGGAATGTCCCCTCCCACTGTTGGATCATGGGACTACTGTGGTCTTTCTTTCTTGCCTTCCTTTCTCTCTTAGCTCCCACATATGAGTAAGCGCATGAGGTATTTATCCCTCTGTGCTTTGCTTGTTTTACTCAACATAAGTTTATCCAGGTTCATCCACATTGTTGCAAATGGGAGTATTTCATTCTTATGGCAGTATTCTTATTCTTATGGCAGAGTAGTATTCCATAGTGTATATATACCATGGTTTCCTTATCCAATCATCTATTAATGGACATTTATTGGTTCCATATCTTGGCTCTTGTAAACAGAGCTGTGATGAACATGGGAGCGCAGGTATCTCTTCGACATGATGATTTCCATTCCTCTAGATATATACCCAGAAGAGGGATTGCTGGATCATATGGAAGATCTATCTGTAGTTGTTTGAGAAACCTCCAAATTGTTTTCCAAAGTGGTTGTACTAATTTACATTCCTACCAACAGTGCAATGGTATTCCCTTCTCTCCACACCCTCGCCAGCATTTGTTATTCATTGTCTTTTTGATCATAGCCAGTCTAACTGGACTGAGATGGTATCTCAATGTGGTTTTAATTTGCATCTCCCTGATGACTAGTGATGTTGAGCATTTTTTTTTTCCTTTTTGTCTTTTTTTTTACTGACCGGTAACGGGATCGCAACCCTCAGTGTCGTGCCCCTACCGGGGACTGGCAACGGGATCACAACCCTCAGTGTTGCGCCCACACTGCACTCAGCCAATGAGCAGGAACCGGTCTCCACATGGGATCCGAACCCTCCGCGGGAGCGCCTCCGCGCTCCCAAGAGGTGCACTCTCCAGTGCGCCATCATGCATCTGTTAGCCATTTATATGTCTTCCTTTGAAAAATGTCTATTCAGCTCCTTCGCCCATTTTTTAATTGGGTCATTTTTTTTTTTTTTACTGAATAATTGCTTGAGTTCTATATATATTCTGGATATTAGTCCCTTGTCGAATGCATAGTTGTCAAAAATTTTCTCCCACTCTGTAGGTTGTCTTTTCTCTCTGTTGATTGTTTCTTTTGCTGTGCAGAAACTTTTTAGTTTGATATAGTCCCATTTGTTTATTTTTTCTTTTGCTGCTTGTGCTTTTGGACTCATGTTCATAAAGCCTGTGCCCTGACCTAACTGCTGAAGTGTTTCATCTACATTTTCCCTTAGTAATTTTACAATTTCAGGTCTTACACCTAGAGATTGAAGTGGTAATTAGCAATCTTCCAACAAAAAAAAGCCTGTGTCTGGATGGCTTTATAGCTGAATTCTATCAAACTTTTAAAGAGGAGTTAATACCAATTCTCATGAAACTGTTCCAAACAATTGAAACAGACTCTACTCTCCAAAACTCATTCTATGAGGCCAACATAACCCTGATACCAAAACCAGATATAGATATAACAAAAAAAGAAAATTACAGGCCAATATCCTTGATGAACCTAGATGCTAAAATCCTCAACAAAATATTAGCAATTAGAATACAGCAGCATATTAAAAAAATTATACACTGTGATCAAGTGGGATTCATACCAGTGATATAAGGATGGTTCAACATATGAAAGTCAATAAATGCGATACATCACATCAACAAGCTCAAGAACAAAGACCATATGATCATCTCAATAGATGCTGAAAAAACATTTGACAAAATTTAACAATCCTTCATGATAAAGATTCTCAACAAATTAAGTATAGAAGGAAAATGTCTTAACACGATAAAAGCAATTTATGACAAGCCCACCACCAGTAGTACTCAGAATGTGGAAAAATTGAAGGCCTTCCCCTTAAGGACAGGAACAAGACAAGGATGTCCACTCTCACCACTTCTATTCGACATAGTGCTGGAGGTGCTAGCTAGAGCAATCAGGCAGGAGAAAGAAATAAAGGGAATCCAGATTGGAGAAGATGAAGTCAAACTTTCCCTATTTGCAGATGACATGATAATATATATAGAAAAACCTAAAGACTCTATCAAAAAACTCCTAGAGCTGGTTAATAACTTCAGTACCACTGCAGGATTCAAAATAAATGCCCAGAAATCAGTAGCATTTGTATACTCAAATAATGAATTAACAGAAAGAGAAATAAAGAAGGTAAGCCCATTTACAATTGTCACCAAAAAAATACGATACCTAGGGGTCAATTTAACCAAGGAGGTTAAAGACTTCTACAATGAGAATTACAAACCACTTCTGAAAGAAATTAAAGAAGACACAAAAAGATTGAAAGATATTCCATGCTCTTGGATTGGAAGAATTAACATTGTGAAAATGTCTATACTATCCAAAGCGATCTATAGATTCAATGCAATCCCATCAAAATACCAATGACATTCTTCATAGAAATGAAAAAAACAATCCTACCTTTCATATGGAAAAACAAAAGACCCTGAAAAGCCAAAGCAATCCTGAGCAAAAAAAAAAAAAAAAAAAATCAAAGCCAGAGGCATAACTCTGCCTGATTTCAAATTATACTACAAAGCTGTTGTAACCAAAACAGCATGGTACTAGTATAGAAATAGACATTCAGACCAGTGGAGTAGAATAGAGAACCCAGAAATCACTCCTCAGGCTTATAGTCATCTGATATTAGACAAAGACAACAAAAATCTACATTGGGGAAAAGATTGCCTATTCAACAAGTAGTGCTGGGAAAACTGGATATCCATATGCAGAAGAATGAAACTGGATATGCATCTCACCATACATCAGTATATTTTAACAGCTCCCCTCAGCATCTTTTAGGGCAGCTAAGGTTGAGAATCACTGCTCTAGGGACAACCCTGCACCAGCTGCCCAACAGAATAAAAAGATGCCATCCTGAGCTTCCTCCCAAATATTCTATCTCCTGTCTCCTAGGCTGGTTTCGACTATGTCTCCCCATGCACACTTCAGTGCTGCCCATATTCCCATTCAGTTCCTGATGTTTGTCCATACAAACACCTGGTTACCAAACTGATTTTAACCTGCAATCCTGGTCTGGCCTCTCAGGCTGGATGTGACTCTCTCCCCAACTCACTCTAGCCAGGACCTTCAGTCTCCATCTTGCTTTGAGTAGCAGAAAGACTCCCTCAGGGCCACACTCCTCTTTGCTCTGCAATGAGAATATCAAATCCCAGACCCTGCTCTTACTAATCCTTCATTTGCTTTTGGTTTAAATATATTCACACTAGAGTCCTTTCTATGTCAAGGCAGAATTGCATCCAGAGCCACCATCCTTTTCAGGTGGAAAACAAGAAATTGGTAGAGAGGAACCTAGTCATGTTAAGTATTCCTAAATTTAGGAAAATTGCAGAAGAAATATCTACTTCATGGATAAAAATGAGTCCCTCAAATGACTTTTCACAGAATGCTAGGGGCCAGTTTCCCAGGACACATTACCCTGTACAAGTCAAGAGTGATAATGTACATTTTCCGTGAAACCTCCATGCTTGTCGGGCATGAAAGTCCACACAGAAATTATACCACTTTTTACCCTTGAGCATACTTAAAGACAAAATAAAAGGGAGTGACTACAGAGAAAAAAACTCACCTAGCCTTGTGTGCTGTTGTATATGATTCTCAAATTATTTCAGGTGAGTCCTACTTCCTTAAGGAGAGTTTAAATTCATCAGTCAGGGTCCTAATCTATTTCCAGGAAGGACTAGCATACTGTTAAGCATACGGTAGACAGATCCTCAATATCTTATCTGTAAAATGGGGATATCTGTAAAATTACCTGTTAAAAAAAGATATCTGTAAAATTTATAGACATGCAAATTTATATCCTATTTTAAAGTATATGCTTGAGATGATTTATACAAGGTGCCCAGAATGATCTGGAACACAGCCGGTGCCCCATAAGTGGTGGCTATCATTGGATCAGTTGAAACCCAGGCATTATGACTTCCGGAAGAGTGCTGCTTCTCGATCTCAGCAAGTGACCAAAGTGACCAAGAGACTCAGAACTCTCACAGTTGTCATGTAGAGGTGCTGAGTGACTGGCTTCATTGATTGGCTACTAATTGCAATCTCTGCTTAGAAAATGAACGTTTTGACCAGTGGGTTTTGTAAAGCCAGTTGTCATGAGAATTTTAAGTTAACATGACCTACCAGAAGATAATAGTACCTGAGTCACTCTGAGTACTCATGCTGTGACAGGAGAACTCCATCAGCCACATCAGCATGCCTGTGGGCCTCATAACAGGACAATGCTTAACTTACTCTATAATGATGCTCCTGGCCGGGGTCGGCCCTCCCTCCTCTCTTCATTCTGTCTAGCTCTTTTGAGAAGATTGTAAGGACCTGCTGTTCTGAACAGTGTGCGGTATGGGCAGCTTGTTCTGCCACTCAGTGGATTGAAGGTCACATGCTTTGTGTTTTGTCATCAAAGGAAACAACTGTCAGATGCAGTAGTGTTGACAATGTGGAAGGAATGTAGAACTTCCCAAACCCTACTACCTCAGTTCAGTATCCTCTGTTAAGAAGAATGAAGAGTTGTCAGAATCTAAAGAGCAGCGTCATATTAGCCAGAGGGTATAGAGATCCAGAAGAAAAAAAGATTGTAAGAGAGCCCAGAATTCATCTAAATTACTTTGATCCCTCCCCTGAAAGAATATTTTTCACTGTGCTGGGAGAGACTACAGATGAAATTGTGGAACCTTTGTTAGTACTTCAGAAAAAGTAGGTGGAAAAGTTCAAGAAAAGGGAGGCCACTATTATCCTAGCTATTTTAGTTAAGGTAACGCTAGCTGCTGTAAGCTAAACCCTGCAGTCTCAGTGATTTAGTACCAATACAGATTTACCCCATCCTATGACACAGTCCAGTGTGGGTGGCATGGCCCAGCAACCCTCCACATCAATATTCAGGGATCCATGCTCTTTCTGTCTGTGGCTCTGCACTAATGGTGGTCAGAGTTTTTCTCATTCAACTGGTAGAAGAGGACAGAGTTAATAAGAAAGATACACCCACTTGCTTCTGCCCAGAAATGACATACATTATTTCATTGGCCAGAGCTCAGTCATTGTGACCACATGTGACTGCAGAAACATGGGAAATCTGGCATAGCTGTGTGCCCAGAAGAAAAGGGAAATGGGCTTGATAGGACAAAGCAATAAACCAAAACCATAAAGCTAGCTGAAATAAAAATTCATCAATATACATGAAGTATTCAGAATTTTAATGTTGATATCCCAATTTACTTCAAGTTGGTTAAGACAATCCTTGAGTACTTTGTTCAATGTAAGATACCACACTTTAATAGAGACATTGAAATAATGGAGTGCACCCCAAAATAAGTGCCATGGTCTGAATGTCTGTGTCCCTCCAAAATTCATACTTTAAGACCTAATCCCCACCAGGATGGTATTAGGAAATTGGAGCCTTTGGGAGGTGATTAGGTCATAAGGATGGAAGCTTCACATGAATGGGATTGGTGCCTTTACAAAAGAGACCCCAGAAAGCTGCCTTGCCCCTTCTACCATGTGAGGACACAGTGAGAAGGCACCATCTAGGAATGAGGAGGCTGTTCCTCACCACACATTGAATCTGCCTGTGCCTTGATTTTGGACTTCCCAGCCTTCAGAACTGTGAGAAATAAATATCTGTTGTTTATAAGTTACCCAGTTTTTGGTAGCATCCTGAACAGAATAAGATAATGAGAAACCAGGATGACAGACAATATGACAATCATCAGAGGGAACTGGGACTGTATGTGCTGAGAAGAGAAGACATCAAGGGACAGGATGACTATCTTCACATGTGTGAAGCGTCATGTAGAAAAACATTGTTCATCAACAGAAGATATTTACTGTCTAGAAGACACACCTTCCAGGTTATCTGATTCTAGCCTGTCATCTTTGAGCTATTTTACAACTCTATGAGTTGTAGGTAACACAGAGCAGTGCAAAACAATTCCTCTAGACATGCAAATTATGTCCTGTACTGAAGAGATTCACTGACTTCCCTCCTCCATGTAGAAAAACCAGTTTTGCCTCCATTTGCATATCAATTTAAATATTACTGGTATATAAATGTTTCTGTTCTTCAGATTCTCAAAGAACAAAATTTTTCACACGTGCTCATTTCCATGTCTGTTTGAGAGTCATGGTTTTACTTTTTTTTTTTTTTTAATTATCTTTTAACAGTGATTGTGTGGGAAAAAAGATGATGGACTATGATGAATAGGCAAAGTGAAAAAAAAAGTAGCTTTGGCTCAAAATAAGAAAAAAAGCATGAGTTCAAAAATCAGAAAAAAATCTAGGTTCAATTTCTGGCTCTACCAATTTCTTCAATGTGATTTGGGCACATTTCTTTACCTCCCTTAGTTTCCTCAGCTAGCCAATGGAGATAACAATGGTACCTACTTCACAGGACTTTGGGAAGGAGTAAACAGAGTCATCTAACAAAATGCTTCGTGCCATGTCTAACATATGACTAGAGTTCAATAGATAGGAGTGATTGTTATTGTTATTAGTTTTATCAATCAGATTCTGTGAAAATAGGAGGGTCCGCTTGGGAGTGGCAAGTAGATTGTCTTGGAGGTTTTCAAGGAAAGACTGAGTAGCTATAGTGGAGGCATTGCAGAGGGCTTTCTGCTTTAGGTGGGAGGAGGGATCTCTTGGTTATTCAAGCACAGGGCTGTAAGTGCCACGCCCTGTCACACTCCTGAGGCTCAGCGCCTTCTCTCCATGTGAGAGCTCAGGATCCTCCCCCACCCAAGCCTGTGACAAACTCTTACTCACCTCAGAACTCAAATGTCCTCTTCCCCATCAGCCTTCTCTTGGTCCTCAGTAGGAAAATCTGAGAGAACACTCTCTGTGTTGTGTGGCACTTTATTTGTATATCTGAGGACTCAACTCTCCACTCTCTTCTTGACTGGAGCCTTGGAGGCTCGTGCTCTGGGACCACACTCTTTTTCACCTGGAATCTCCAGTGGCTAGAACAGAGAGAATTTAATCATTGCTTATTGAAGGCATAACAGATCTCTGACAGGGAACCCTTTGAATTTTCTTTTTTTTTTTTTTTTAAAGATGACCGGTAAGGGGATCTTAACCCTTTGACTTGGTGTTGTCAGCACCACACTCAGCCAGTGAGCGAACCGGCCATCCCTATATGGGATCCGAACCCGGGGCCTTGGTGTTATCAGCACCGCACTCTCCCGAGTGAGCCACGAGCCGGCCCTGGGAACCCTTTGAATTAATGACACAGCTGGGACTTCACGGTCATAGGGATGTACCACAGTCCCCTGCATCCCAACCTGGTGGAAAGCTGATTAAATATTTATTTTAAACATAATTTAGATGAAAAAGACAAAATGCCAAGTGTTAGTGAGGCTGTGAAGGAACTAAAACCCTCAGGGACTACTGGTGGCTGTCTAAATTGTTATAATCTCTGGAAAACAGGTTAGCCTTATCTACTAAAGCTGAATATACATATACCCTGGGACCCAGAAATTCCACTCCTAGGTGTATAGCCAAACAAAATGCATCCATCTCTTCACCAAATGTCATGTCCTAGAATGCTGAAAGTAATACTGTTTACAATAGTCCCAAACTGGGCACCATCCAAATGCCCGTCAAGAGTAGAACAGAGAAGCAAATTATGGGATAGATCACACCAATGAAAACCAACAAACTATGACTACACATGATATGTCATTCTTATAACAATCCTAAATGTAGATACACAGAGAAATTCTTCACAGCCATAATGTTAAGTGAAAGAAGTTAGACATAAAAAAGTACATATTGTTTGATAAAGCACAAAAATAGTCAAATTAGAGTCAAGATAGTGATTGACAGTGGAGGTGGATAGTGACAGAAATGGGGTGCCAAAGAGGTTTCCTGAGCGCAGACAATGCTATGTTTCTTGTTCTGACAGCTGGTTGCAAGGATATGTTTGTGAACACTTATTAAGTCAAAATTATGATCTATGCTCTTTTCTGTGTGTACATTATATTTCTACTAGAAATATTTTTAAAAATTAAGATCATCAAACCACCAAAAGCAGAGAACCTTGAGGCCACACTGTGCCTAACATATTTCCAGAAAAATTAATTCAGAAAATGTTTATTTAGCCACTGTTATGTTCAAGACCCTAGCAATCCAGCGATGAGCAGGATCGGGTGCCTAACCTCAAGCAATTAATAATAGAGTAAGTGTTAAAAGCAGGATCTCTAATAATTATAACACAAATTAGAATGTGATAAGTGTAATGTGAGAACAGATTATGGGAGCTAACACAAGGTACACAGGCACTGTTCTAAGTTCTTTATGTATATCAATATTTCATTCTTATAACAATCCTAAATGTAGATACTACTATTAGCCCCATTTTACAGATGAAGTTACTGAGACATAGAGAAATTAAATGCTGTGCATCATCTTCTCTGTTCCTCCCTGTCTTACTGTCACTTAACATCCAGCTCCTCTTTGCTCTCTGTTTTCCAGTCACATTAGTCTCCTTTCAGTTTCACTAGGTTGGTTCCCCCACCTCCTGCCCAGGACTTTGCAGACACTGTTGCCTCTGCTGAAACTATTCTCTTTCCTCTAAGGCCTGTTAACCTCCACTCGTGTTTTAACTCTCTACAAAAACATCGCTTCCGCAGGGACCTTCATGATTGGCACAGTCTGACTGTTAACAGTTTCTCAAACACCGTGTGTCTACTCACAGCATTTGTCTCAGTTGAACTTTACATTTTTTTAATGAGATGATTTTATCAAGATTTTCTTCATCACAAGATGATAAACCCCATGAGGGCAGGGACCATGTCGGTGTGTGCTCACTAGTGCCGTCTCAGTACCTAGCATAGTGACACATAGTAGACACATAATAAAACAAATATCTGTTGAGTAAATGAGTTAAGTACCTGCCATGAACAATTACTATATTTTTAAGTGATACAAGATTTAGAGCAAGAATTAAATATAAATGATGTGACATCATTTAGTACAATTCTCATTCATTTAGTGTAATCACTGCTTATTCTTGAAAACCAAGCAGAACATGTTCTTATAACTCACCCTTAGCCTTTTTATTAGAATAAGAATAATAAATTTCAAAAAATATTTGGGGGCACATTCAGAGCTCTGTCCCCAGCCCGCTTTCTGTTATCCTATGATTTTGTTCCTTCCTCTAGTAGGAAAGAGAGTCTCTTAGCTTCCTGCTTAAATGTTCTCAAAAGAAAGGCCTTGGTTGCCCTCCCAACCTCTTTGTTTCCTCTCCTTTTCAAGGTAGAACCGGGGGGATAAGACCATGTGGGGGAAAAAAGATGGAAATCATAACATATATCAGCAGTGTGCATCCTGGTAATTGCATTTTTCCAATTATTGGTTTTCCCAGAAGTGGGCTGCGGTAACACTAGAAACTTCTTATCAGATTGCTTACAATTCCCAGAGAAACAATACCTTCATTAAACTCTTAGGGTCCCCAGTAGTTTTATAACTAGGCCTCTGACTCCACTTTCTTGATTTTAAATGTAAATTTTATGCTGCAATTAAACAGAATATAATAACATTCTCAAACAGAGACAAAAAGCTGTTGTCCACTGTAACTCTGCTATTTTAGGAGTTTTAGCAGACTTTAAGAGTCAAAGGCTGTTCCCAATGTCAACCAAAGGGCCTTCTTTTACACCATCATTTCTCTTTATTATGGGTTTCAAGTTCATGGGGTACAGAGGCTACAAGTTTACCACCTTTTCACACGTGGAATCAACTCTGTCATCACTCAACCTTCCAGGGGAAAAAAAATGAAAAAAAAAACCCCATCCCATTAGGAACTTCCCCCAGTCTGTGCACTACCTGGAATGTGAATTTCCAACTAGAAGCAAGAAATTAAGGCTTATTGTTTTATCCCACCATCCTTGGGAGACCAACACCAAAATGAAGGTGCCATGGCTCCAAGTGAGAACAAACACTTCCCACAGGACTGCTTTGTCTACCTCTAGAAGCTCACCAGTCTTACCCTCATATCTGAATCCAAGGCTCCTTTTTGTAAAGGATGCTTTGTGATCAGAATGTCTGTTGTAGAATCTGGATCTCCTTCCCAAAGCTTCTGGAAGATCCTTTCAAGGACATCAAGACTGTGAAGATGAGACACCCACTTCAGCCCTGGTGAGCACTCAACCATCCATCCCATGGGGACTTAATGCAAAATCCATACTCCAGTTTCCAATGCCTGCTCCCTAGGCAAGGACATGGGAGATTCGGCAGCTTTTGGAGGGGGAAACTTGAGGCAGGACAATAGTTGATATCCACAGTCACTTTATAGGTGGCCAATATATTTTTGAGAAAGAAAAATGTGATAATATCTCACAAGTAAAACTTCCTTGACCCGGGCCGGCCCGGTGGCGCACTGCTACAGTGCGCCGCTTGGGAGTGTGGCAGCGCTCCCGCCGAGGGTTCGGATCCCACATACAGACCGGTTCCCGCTCACTGGCTGAGCGAGGTGCGGGCGCGACACTGAGGGTTGCGATCCGTTGCTGGTCACGAAAAAAGACAAAAAAAAAGGAAAAAAAAACTTCCTTGACCCTCTTTCTCAGAACTCACACTAGCACAGTAAAACAAACAAACAAACAAACAATAAAATCCCTAAGATTAAAACGAACCTTCTCATCTCCTCTCAGAGAACAAGCACTGGGTTTATATCAAGCAGCTCATTCCTTGCCCTGTTTTCTTAGAGTGGGGTCTTTGGGTGGGGGTTTCTTTCAGGGGAGTCTTCACTTGCATAAATCACTGCAAATTAAGCTTTTTGGCAATCTTTGAGTCTGTGACTCAGAATCAAGACAGGCAAAGAGAAGCTAACTTTTTTGGAGTACTTATGACTTGCCAAGGGTCCACATCTGTTATTTTACTTGCACCTTACAACCACCTGAACTACAATGGACACTCCATAAGGCAGATACTTTTGTCTAGTTTTTCCACTGCCATCTCCCCAGCACCTACACAGTGCCTGGCACATAGAAGATGCTCAGCAAATCCATGAATAAATGCAAGCATGAATATATCAGGTTGATGTTATTATTCCTGCCTTTTCAGTTAAACTGAAGCTCAAACAGATTATGGAACTCATCCAAAGTCACAGATTTTCTGAATAGCAGAAGGCCTTTCTGATGCCACCTTCCATGCTGTTTCAACTCTGCCCTATAAGACTCACCCTCAAGTTCCCTACCCAAGAAAGCTTCTTCTCTCAGTATTTTTCTTCCTTATCTTTCTCTTCCTTCCCCTTTTCCTTCTCACAAGCTAAACCACACTTATAGCCAGTTTATTCTCTTCTTTCTCATCTGTTTTCTCATCTGCATAGAGGGGAATAACCTCCACTCTGCCACCATGTAGAGCAGTCATCAGGAAGAGAGAGATCTTAGCTGTGACCGGCCTTGCAATAAGGGAGGTGACAAGAAGGTGCTGGATCTACTGTGGAAACATGCCCTGCTCCCTTGTCTATGATGTCTCTTTAGTGGTCACTCATTGAGAGAAATGCTTCTCAGACCTCAATAGCAGACAAGCTTTGCTCCTCCTGAACTACTGGTTTTGTTTTCTTTCAGAGACAGTCTAAATCTTCTTGCTGATTCTTTTTCTATTTTCATTTAGCCACCACAAAGCTCAACCATAGAACTTTTACAATGTGTGCTTCTGAGTACCCCCTCCCCACCAAAATTCACATCCACCAGATCCTCAGAATGTGACCTTATTCAAAATTAGGGTCTTTGTAGATGTAATTGGTTAAACTAAGATGAAGTCATACTGCATGAAGGTGGGCTCTAATTTAGTGACTGGTGTCCTCATAAGAAGAGAAAGCAGAGATACAGGAAAGAAGGTCTTATGACAAAAGAAGTGAAGAACAATGCAGCTGCAAGCCAAGGAGTGCCAAGCATTGCCAGCAAGTGCAGGAAGTTAAGGAGAGGCAAAGTAGAATCCTCCTCTAGAGCCTTTGAGGGGGCATGGCCCTGCTGGCACCTCAACTTTGGACTTCTAGCCTCCAGAATTATGAGAAAATAAATTTCTGTTGTTTTAAGGCACTGAGTTTTTGGTACTTTGTTATGGAAATCTTAGAAAATTCATACAGGGTGTCTGGAGCATCTTGCCATATTAGAAAGCAAGGAATCTATCAAAAACCACGAGGCCCTTTTCTAAAGGACTTGGGAACTAAGTTCAGGAGGTTCCCACTGGCCAAAGATGGAACAACTTAAGCAACAATAAAGATGATAACTAAAATGGGTTGAAATGTAGCAAGTATGTTTAAATCTATGATTTTTATATAACAATAAAAAATTGATCATTGATCATCTTTGAAGAATGCTCTAAACCCAACCTATTATTTGAAAACTGGCAAATAAAAGGAAATGACCAAGCGTTTTTACTTTCTTTACTTTGGGTAATAAATAGTCAATGAGGAAAGTTTCTCTAAATGTAAACAAAGAAGAAATGATGGAATTAGAGCGTCATAATTTGCAGCCCATAAGGAAGTAATAGATCCAGGTAATGATTAGCAACAACTTCTGGCATTGGAGAAAGAGAGATGGGCAGAACTTCCATGCCTCCTGAAGGAAGTACTCAATACCACCTTTGCCAAACACACACGTACACACACACACACACAAATGTGAATCTGATTAAGTTTCTAGACTTACCTACCTATTTGCAGGAAATATAGGAGACATGTTAAATGACATCATAAAGATGCAATCAGCAAAATAAAGACTGTGGGAAGCCCTATAGGAATAACAACTTGTATTCTTCAACAAATACTTGCAAGAGGGGAAAAACAAATGAAGGAGGTGTGACTAGATCAAAGCAGACATAAGAGATATAAAAATGAATAGTGATAAATGGATCTTAATTAAACCTGATTAAACAAGCTACCTATTTAAAGAGACTATTCATGGGTAGAATATTTATTGTTAAAAAATCATGATTAATTTTTAGATATAATAAATGTATTACAGTTGTTTTTAGAGTTCTTATCTTTTAGAGAGATACTGAAATATTGATGTGTGAAATTGTGTCTGAAATTTTCTTCAAAATAATCCCTGCGTGAGAGAGGAATGTGGGGACACAAATGAAACAAGATGAAAACTGTCGAAGCTCGGGGATGAGTGCACGGAGGCTCATCATACCATTCTCTCTACTTCTGTATGTGATGAAAATTTTGGTAATAAACAGTTTTTAAAAAACATTCTTACCTCCATCAGGACTGGGTTAGGAAAATAGGGGACAATAGATTCTGCATGCAGGAGGGTGGGCATTGGTGAGGCCAACTGTCAGAAGTCGTGAGCCTGGGGGAAGAGCCAGGCCAACGTGGGATTTGGAACCCAAGTATGGAGCATGTATCCTGGGGTCTCTTGCCTCATCTTTTCCTCCTGCACTCACACATTCCTTTCCATGCATCTATTTACCAATCCACCTTTTCCCCCAGGCTTTCTCTTCCCAAGCTGTGTATCCAGTCGCCTTCTACTCCCACTCACCAGTCCCCATTTACCACTCACTTTGTTTCTTCCTCTTCCTCTGTGTTCGAGTACAAAGATGTGAGGTGGTGGGTGGGACTGCATTTGTTCAAGGATGAATAGTGGGGTTCGTTGCAGTTAAATGGTGTTGAGTTTCTAGAACTCAGTATACCCCTTTCTGGCAAGTAGGGACTTCCACTTCTATTAAGTCCTAGCCCAGCTCTGGGCATTCAGTTAATATTTCATCTATAATATTTTAAAATCTGATTTGCATAATATGAAATGAATTTATGGTTGATTTACAGCACTGATATTTTATAATTTGACTTCACAACATTTCTGTTCACCTCACTTTTTCCAGCAAGTGAGGGTTAGCTCCTCTTCCTTCCTGCTTCATATGGACTATCTCCATAGATCCCCATAAGAAGATACTATAGAATTCCAAGGCAATTTAATGTTCAGAGGGGTGTATTTGAAAAAAAAAAAAAAAAAAAAAAAACAAAACCGGGAGATAAGAGTGGGTGAACTAAATTGTCTTCTAATCCTATAACCTGTTTTTTTTTTAAGTCACATACACAGTTTAACCCATTGTTTAGAATAAATTTTCCTTAAGATAGCTTATTTAGACATAGAGATGAAGGAAAGGAAAAGTCAGAATTCCTATTAAGCACCTTCAATGACCAGGCATGATTGTGTTTAGGATTAGTTACATGCATTGTGTCTTTTAATAATATAAGAGTTTAAAGAGGAGTAAATGAGATAAAACACATACAATGCTTAGCACAAAAGCGGATTCATAGAAAATAACAAAAAAAGTAGTGCTCTAAAACAAATAAATAAAATGAGAATAGTTTTTTATTATTAACTCTGGATTTCATATTATTACCCTAATTTTATAGATAAGAAAGCAGAGGCTTAGAGCCACTCAGTAGCTTTCCTAAGATGACAGATAATGAATAATAGAACCAGGGTTTTAACAGAGGTATTTGCAAGTATAAAACAGAGTTCAACGAAGGAAACAGCACCAGTGGGAGATATATATTAAGTGATGTATTGCAAGAACTGGCTTATGCAATTATGGGGACTGAATGGGCACCTGGAAGTCTGTAGGGCAGACTGTCAAGAGCGGCAGGAGGGAAGTCTCAGGCACAGGCTGAGAGGCTGCTGCTGCTGCTGCTGTCCAAAGGCAGAATTTCTTCTTCAGGGAAGCCTGAGCTCTGCTCTTAAGGCCTTTCTATAGAATCAGGCTCACCCAGATTACCCAGAATAATTAACTGATTGTGGATTTTAATCACATCTACAAAATACCTGCACAGCAACACTTAGATTAGTGTTTGATTGAGTACGTGGGATATTTCAAAGGACCATCACAAAGTTCTTCCCACTCATGTTCCAAATATAAAGTTAGAGCAGGAAGTGACCTTAGGCTTTATCAACTCCAACTTCCATATTTTAGAAGAGAGAGAAATGAGACTTGGAGCTATGGAATGGCTTGGCTGAACTCAAGGATTTATCAATGACAAAGTTGGGACCATAGCCGAGGCCTCCTGGCTCCAGTGCAGGGTTCTCGCCAGAACACCCAGTGTGTGAGCTCCTTCAGAAAGCATCTGCTGAGGGTCCATCCTGCACCTTGAGGGACGTGAGAGATACGACACAGAGTATGATAGATTCTGTAATAGATGTGTGTATGGCACACAGTAGAGGCACAAAGCAGAAGGTCCATTCTCAGGACAGAAGTGAAGCTGAGATTTGGAAAATGTGCTAACGTTGGTCAGGCAGTCAGCAAGCAGAAAGGCATCACTGGTAGAGGAAACAACGGGAGCAAAGGCCTGATGTAGAATTTACTTGAGGGGAGAAGAGAAGGATCTGCCTGCAAGGAAAGCACAGACCTATTCACATTACAAGTAATAAAACCAGCTGAGGTCCACCCAGAGGTGCTCCTCCTGGCTCTGGTGTTCCCTGACTGTATCTTGAGAACAGCTGCCTCACACTAACCCATAGAAAAAGAGGTAAACAAGTATCCGTTTTCAAACATAGAAGGAGATAGGCAACTCTGGCGACTCAGCCAGACTCATCAAGCTCTGAAACAAAATGACACCATTCTGCAGTGTTTGTGATAAGGAAGAGCTGAGCCTTCTCCACAGGACAGTCAGGAGTGTGTTTCTGAGGATTTCCCTCTGCCTCAGGCATTGTCCAGACCTCTGGTGTGAGTGGTCTGAGGACTGGAGGATCACTGTTCTGTTCCATGAGATGCATTTGCCCGGCAGAAAGGAAGTCCTCAATGATGTGGTGGAATGACATTTGCCACCCTCTCTCTGACCAAGGGGGGCAGTGAAGGCAGTCCTGCTCCTGACAAAATGTGCAGTGAACATTTCTATGGAACAACCAAACATCTTGAGTAAGTTGCAGCTGGTTTGGATACTGGTTCTGCATAGAAGACTGAAGGATGACAGGGCCTGAGCTCTTAGAATTTGGAGGGGTGTGCTTCCAGGAACGGGACAAAGGGTGAGTGAGGCTCCCATACAGCTCAGGTGTCATGGGAAAGAACCAAGCATTTGAGGCTATTACACACTAGTTGTAGGACCTCTCTGAGCCTGAAAGAAAAAGTACACAACACAAGACCTTGCCTCACAGGGTCACTGCAAGAGCTATGGGAAGTAACGCAAGGACACAGTGCCTTGGAAATGTTTGTGGAATTTAAGATTATGGAAAATCTACACTACGTGCCAGCTCCTAACTCCTCCCCACAGTTAAACATAGTTAGATATATATTAAAAGAAAGTCTTCCTTGTACTCATTCCCCACTCTTTCCACCCCCAAATAAATTAGTTTCTCCAACTAAGCAATCTCATAGCATCACTTTACCTCCCCTATCATAACACCAGTCAGACTTTCTTGTAATTGTTGGTTAATTGTCAGGTTTCCCTGATGAACTATTAGCTCTGTGGTGGCAGGGATGCTATTTGTCTTGTTTTTCACTGCATTTCCAGATGCTAGTATAGACTTGGCACATGGTCTATACTAAATATTGGCACACCTTGGTAGGTGCTCAATATTTGTCAAAGGAAAGAGTGTAGGAGAGAGTGGACAGCCCCAGGTGCTTTGCCTTGGTGATCTAGACCTGTGGCCTGGCTAAGAGATTTGGGAAGAGTATCCAAAGGAGCCAGAATCAAGTTATGGAAGACCCAGACCCAGGTTGGCCTCCAAGTCACCCAAGAAGTCCTATGGTCTGACTTCCATATGGTCTGACTTCCATATGGTCTGACTCCCTATATCTGACAAGGAGGAGTTAAGGAAGAGATCACTGGATCAGAGCTTCTCATGAGCAGGTTACAAGTATGCAGGATATTGATCCCCTAAGCTCATCAGGCAGAGTGTAGGATAGCTGGAGCTCACAGGTTTGTCACCTCCAACCAAAATCAGTGTCCAGCATTTATTCCAGGATGCCAGGTAAATATCCTCATGCATGACATACTTGGAGAAAAAGAAGTTGAGGAGCACTGTACGGGATAAATAAAGTTGTGGTCCCTGGCCTAGGGCACTACAAAGCCTCACTTGGGAGGGTCTTGGCATTTGAAGGCCCACAAGGACACTTCAAGGGCAAGGCTAACCTGAGAAGATTGAGCAGCCCAGGAAAAATAACCAGCAGAGGAGAGGGCCCATAAGATCTGTCTGTGCTGCTGAATCAGCTCCCAGCCAGGTGGAGCTCATCTCTCTTTCTTGGCTCTGACCTCTGCTATGTTGATCTTTTCCTTTTTTCCTGGTCTTAGAACTGTATTAGTCCATTTTGTGTTGCTATAACAGAATACCTGAGACTGGGAAGTTTATAAAGAACAGAGGTTTATTTGGCTTATGATTCTGGGACAGCTGCATCTGGCACTAGCCTCAGGCTCTTTTTAATCATGGTGGAAAAGCAGCAGGCAGCCAGCGGGTACAAGCAGATCACATAGTGAGAGGAAGCAAGAGAGAGAGAAGAGGCGCCAGGTCTTTTAAACAACGAGCTCTCCCAGGAACTAATAGAGTGAGAATCACTCACTACTACCACCCCCAAGGGAGAGCATTAATCTATTCATGTGGGATCCTCCCCATGACTCAATCAGTGTCCAACACTGTCACATTGGGGATCAAATTTCCACATGAGTTCTGGGAGGACAATACATCCAAACTCCATCAAAACAATGATCTTGACTTTATCTCATTAGGCCATTGCAACCAATCATGGCAAATTTATGTGTGACCCAGCCCAGAACATCCACTGTACTGGTAGGTTTCATCACACCTGAGGTTGTCTCTGCCCTCAGCCCTGCAGGAATCTGTCCTTCACCAGTTCTCTTCCTCTGGACTGTATCTCCTTCAGATTGATGGTTAAAAATGTGGTAACTAAAGGTTCCAGGAACAAAGAGCCAAGGGGATTGCTGAATTGGGAAAGGAAAGACAAGCTGGGCATGGCAAAATATGCCTCTCTGAGCACTAGCCTGAGCCTCTAAGGGAGAGAAGCCCAGTCATGTATGGTGTCTGCCAGTATTAGCTGGGATAGGCTAGGTAATGCTGTGGTAATAAACAATCCCTAAATCGTTTTGGCTGGAATAGTAAGTTAACTTCGTGCTCAACCAAAGTCTTCTGAAGGACCAGATAGTGTCCCATAGAAAATGTTCTCTGTGTGTTGGCTCATCATTCCAGGCTACTTTGGCCTTACAGCACCTTCATATGAAAAAGTGTTCCCATTGTTGGAAGCTGTAGCAAGGAAAAAGGGAAAACTGGTGAGTTGAGCACCAGGAATTAAGTGCTTTTGTCCAAAAGTTATACACATCTCTTGTTCTCATTTTATTGGCTATATCTGGTCACATGACCTTGCCCTACTTCAAGGAGACAGGGAACCACAATCCTGTTTACCTGGAAGTAGAGGAGATCCAGTTATTGGAACCCATTTGTATTGTCTACTGCACTGCCTGGCACAGGGCCTTGGTGTGAAGAACTCAAGTCAGACACAGCCTGTCTGAGTCCCAGCCCTGTTACAAGGACGAGTCACTTGATCTCCCTGAGTCATTTTTTCTCTTCATATAAAATGAAGATGACACCTGTTCTTCTTTTGAGACTCAAATGTAATTGCAAGTGTTTTGAGAACTGTAAGTATTTGCTATTAATTGTTAAAATTGTTGGAAGCTCTTGCAAAATTAAATAGAAGAGGGAGCTGAGGTTTCCAAATAGAGAAACAACAAAGTACAAAAATACCCTCAGGGGAAATATTTCTAGCGGCTAGGATTAGAGAAGGTATTAATTTTTCATTTGGTCCTTAGCCCTTATTGTCTTGTACCACCACTTTATTCTCTTCTTTTATTCATGAATAGGGACAATAAATAGCATCCCTCTTTTCTACCTGAGTTTGGAGCCAACTGAAAAATAGAAAGGAGTAAAGCAGAGGGAGAATAAAATATCAGTTTTGTTTGTAGTAAAGCTTATATTGGAAAACATGGTATTAATGTATGCAACAGTGGATTTCTCAATGGTAAATCTTAGAATTAGACAGACGTATCCCCTAAAATCATTTTAATATAATGTAAGCATGATGAAAGAATTGTATACAGAGCACTATAGAAGCAAGGAAAGGGCAAATCACTTCTCAGCTCTGTGGTGCCAACAATAAATGAACATAGATTAGAATGCAGGCTCACCATCCACAGTTGTGCAGGTTTTGCACTGCACAACTCTAGAAGATGTGTTGTCCCTGCCCCATTCCCATCCCCACCAGTTTGATTAAGGCACAGATTGAATGACTACATACAGTGAGCTGGTGTAGAAAGAATGGATAACATTTTGGGGGTGAGAACTGCTTTGAGAATCTAATAAAATACAGGGATGTTACTATCGCTAGAAAGACGCACATGCTCACAGTGGAATTTTGCAAATAATTTCAGGGCGACACAGACCACCTGAAGCCCATCTCTAAAGAGCTAGTTAAGAATTCCTTCAAAAGACAATTTCCAAAATCTTTGATAGCTCTGATATTCTATAATTCTGGGACAGTCTTCTGGTTAGATGGCAGAGTTTGCCTGGCAATAAAATGGGGAAAATATGTAAATGATAAGGTTAAGAGAAAAGACAAATTACAGAACACAATGCATGCATCAGCACAGAGTACAAATGGACCAAGCCTGAAAAGCTCATGCAAAAACTACCAGTAGGTTAGGCTTTTGAAATTATGAATGGCTTCATTTCTCTCTCTTTTGACATTTAAAAGTTGCTGTGTTATTGTTATAATGTTTAAAGGAAAAAGAGAGAGAGAGAGAGAAAACAAAACCCCTGTGGTTTCTGTGCTGTTGGCATTTGTCTGGGGACGGGCTTTGTTACTGCAGGAGAAGGCAGTTCTGCATCGCTCTCAGGCTTGCCATTTCGGCTGACTCTCCAGTGGTTGCTGTCAGTCTGACTCGTCTCACAGCCGTGGCTTCTGGCTCAGTTTTGCTCCTGAAATCACATGTAGGAGAAAGTTAGACAGTCAGGGCTATGTGAGCTTTGTAATCTCCTTCCAAGATGTGGTGGACCCTGTAGAGACAAAGGTGGGCGTAGACGAAGCTTTTCAGTTGATTTATGTCTATTAATGAAGTGTCTCTTCCCTCTCCCTTCCTGTCAGTTTATTAATCATAAAATGATAATATCTCAAAGCAGGTTTTTTAAAGCCTTCACTCTTAATGTGAAGAACATCCTCATCTTTTTGTGGGAAGCAACTGATTTTCATTTCCCCACCGATGTAAGAACACTTTGGCGGTAGGCATAGAGGGCGTACAGTCATTGGTGGCCCCAAGGACACTGGAAAAAGGGAGGGGTGACAATATGGACAATGGGAGTGATATTCTCTCCTGTTAAGGACTTTTTTTTAGGAGGCCCGAAAGGTGAGCAAGCAGGGCAAATGTAGCAGTAACCTGCTGGGAGAGCTCTCAAGGAAATTAAGGTCTTCCAGTTCTTAATCAGCTTAGACTGGGCTATGCAGATATTTTATGTATGTGTTTGATTTATTTCTAAAAGGTGGTGCCCTCCATCCTATGCAATGGTTGAAATCAGTGGTTCTCAAGCTTCAGGATCACTTGGAGGGTTGTTAAAACAGTTGGTTAATGCAGCTGCCCCTCCCCGCTAGAGTGCCTGATTGGGTAGATGTGGGTTGGGACCGAGGCATCGCATTTGTAGCAAACGCCCAGGTGACGCTGCTCCTGCTGCTGCTGGCTCACGGACTACACTTTGAGAACCACTAGTTCAGCTGTTCACATTTTCCCATTCTCTTTTTTCAGAATGAGAAAAATAGAATGCAGAGTTTGTTAGGTCAGTAGGGGGATGCTGGAGATGTAAGTAGGATCTAGCTTTCCTGGTACGTCTGCTTCTTTGCTTAGAAGTCTGTATTTATCCTAAAGGAATGAGCCTCTAAAAGATCTTAAGAGGTGAGTCACATGGCCTGATTTAAATTTTTAAAAGGTTATTCTAGAAGCAGTTTTTTCCCTCCTTCCCCTATAGATAAACCAGAAAAAATGTTAAGGATTTGGGGTTATGGCCAGGTGGACAAGGGATTGAAGATAACATCCACAGAGTCAGGAAAATTGATTCCCGCTGGGGTATGGGGGAGGAAGGCTGGGCCGGAGGAGGCGGTTGAGGGAGCAACACGTTTCTAATATTGTTTTCTGTTTCTTTGCTTGCCTGTTTGGTGGCTGGCTGGTACAGGGATCTAAGCCCTTGACCTTGGTGTTGTACCACCATGCTGTAACCGAGCTAATTGGCCAGCCTCTTCCAATGTTGTTTTAAAGAATATAACAAGGATCCAATGCCTGGGTTCTGGGAACGGACTATTGATTGCATTCAGCATGCAGCATCACCAAACCTTCAAATACAGGTCTCTGACTTTTTCTCCACATAATACTCATTTATCACATCACATAAAAAACATATAGATGTAAAGAAAAATACATAGCCCATCGCACAGGTCATACCACAGTGCTTGCCGTAAAAAAAGGCAGAAAAGGAGCAGGCATTGTAAGGATGAAGGAAGATGTCACATATGGGTGGAAGGTGGGGTTGTGACATTTTGGGAAGAAAGGCATTTAGAAACAATGCATATTTGTTGATGTGTGAATGGATACACAAATGCATTATTTAACAGTGTCAAATTCAAAGCTGTTGAAAGGATTTAGAATGGGACAAACCCAGCACCTTTAAATGCTATGAGCTCAATGATTTTCAGATCACGAGAATGAATAACCCCGCTGGATCTCTACCCTTTCATACTACAACTGCAGACTGTGCTCAGCTCATAGCAGGACACCGTGAGAGGGCAGTCCACATTTCTGTGAATTGAGAGAAAGACAATGGCTCTAGGAAATGTCCTAGGTGAGAAGAAGTTGCCCATGTCATCTTGTTTGGATACGTGGTTCTGAGCTTGGGCCCTCCTGATTATCTTCTACATTCCTCATCCTGATGCTCAACTTTCCCTTGACTTTCAAATTACAGGCACTCCTGGACCCAGGTTGGCACTAGACTGCATGCTGAGGTGCCCCTCCACCATCAGTCTACCTGCCCTGCTCCTGACATGATGAAGACTGAGACCAGGCCGAGGGCAGCACAGTGATTCTGAGAGCCAAGGTGATTTAATATGTCTTTTCTTGTCAAACAACTCCCTGTTCTTTTCCTTTGCAAATGACTCCCAACTAGTGGCAAGATCGTCTATGGATGTTATGTTCATTTCATGGCTGCAGATGTCTTAAAAGCTGAGAGATGGTTTATGACACTCTCCCCGGGCTCTGTTCAGAACATCCTGGGTTTTATCTTCATCACATCCTTTTGCTGGGTCACAAAAAGTGATTTATATGGGCAGTTTGGGCTTCAGAGCCCCATGAAACTGGATGAAGCACAGCAAGACCTTTTGCATTAGTTTTAGTATTTCGCTGTTTCAATGGGCGATGTTAACTGTGCATGTGGGGTTTCTGGCTGCGATCCTGTCTCTTTCTGAAGCCAAGCAGTTCATCCAGATGAAATCTGCTGAAATCTGCAATGAGCTTCAAGGCAAAGGCTCTGCCTCCTTAGTGGTTTCAACTATATACAAGGGAAAAATTGTACATGAAGCTATCTACAAAAAAATCTGGGTTTTGCCATTGATTTGGACATACTCAAATCCAAAGTTGGTTTCCTTTTTTCCCCAGCTTTACTGAGGTTTGACAAATAAAAGTTATAAATATTTAAGGTGTACAGCATGGTATTTTGATATAGATATACATTGTGAAATCAAGCTAATTAATATACCCATCACCTTACATAGTTACCATTTTAATTACAGTTAATACTTAAAGTGGGAGTTAGGGGCTCCAACCCCCCACAAAGTAGAAAATCTGCATATAACTTTGGACTCCCCCAAGAACTTAACTACTAGTAGCCTACTGTTGACCAGAAGCCTTACCAATAACATAAAGTTGATTAACATATACTTTGTATATTATATGTGTTATACACTATAATTTTTCAATAAAGTTAACTAGAGAAAAGAAAATGTTTGTTTGCTTTTCTCTCTACAGCAAATGGCACCACATGTGGTCTTTGTATGCTTAAGTTTCGATAAGTTTTAACTTCTTATAATAGATGTGTACATATTTTATGGTAATAAATAATAAAAATAGACTAGCATCTACATATATTTTATACATTTATGACATACCTAACCTTTTCTTAATTTTTTCAGTAGTTCTAGGCTATACAGTTTGTCTTTGATTTTTTTCAAATTGTAGCAAATCTCTGAAAAATTTAAAATTAATTTAAATTGGCAAAAATTATATATATTTATTGTGTACAACCTGATGTTTTGAAATATTTATTCACTGTGGAATGGCTAAAATGAGCTAATTAACATATATACTATCTCACCTATTTATTTTTTATAGTGAAAACACTTCAAATCTACTCTTCATTTTCAAGAATACAATACATTCTTATTAATTATAGTCATCATGTTGTACGATAGGTTACTTGAACTTAATTCTCCCAACTAAAATTTTGCATCATTTAACCAACATCTCCCCAATCCTCTCCCCTCCCAGACTTTGGTAACCACTATTCTACTTTCTGCTTCTATGGGTTCAACTTTTAAAAATCCCACATAAGGGTAAGATTATGCGATATTTGTCTTTCTGTGCTTCACTCACTTCACTTAATATAATGTCCTCCAGGTTCATCCATGTTGTCACAAAATAGAGGATTTCCATTTTTTTTTAAAGGCTGAACAGTATTTCATTCTGTATGTATACCACATTTCCTTTATCCATTCATCTGTTGATGAGCAACAGATTTCGTATCCATTGACTCCACATCCTGGCTATCGTGAATAATGATGCAATGAACATGGGAGTGTAGACATCTCTTCCCCATACTGACTTCATTTCCCTTGGATAAATAGTAGTTGAATTGTTGGATCATGTGGTAGTTCTATTTGTACTTTTTGAGGAAGATTCATATTGTTTCCCATAATGGCTGTACTAATTTACACTCCCACCAACAGTGTATAAAGATGCCTTTTTTTTCATATCCTTGCCAACACTTGCCAGCAAGTGTTATCTTTTGTTTTTTTGATAACAGCCAATCTAACAGGTGTGAGGTGATATCTCACTGCAGTTTTAATTTGCATTTCCCTGATGATTAGTGATGTTGCGCATTTTTTATATACCTGCTGGCCATTTGTATGTCTTCTTTTGAGATATATCTGGTCAGATCCTTTGCCTATTTTAAATTGGGTTATTTATTTATTTATTTTGGGTATTGAGTTGTTTGAGTTTCTTACATATTTTGGATATTAACCCCTTATCAGCTGTATGGATTGCAAATGTTTTCTCCCATTCTGTATATTGTCTAATCACTCTGTTGTTTCTTTCACTGTGTAGAAGCTTTTTAGTTTGATGTAGCCCCTTTTGTCTGTTTTCTTTTTTGTGCCTGTGCTTTTGGGGTCATATTCAAAAAATCATTGCTTAGACCAGTGTCATAGAGGTTTTCTGTTGTGTTTTTTTCTTGTAGTTTTACAATTTCAGATCTTACATTTAAGTCTTTAATCCATTTTCAGTTGATTTGTGTATATGGTGTGAGATGAGGTTCTAATTTCATTCTTCTGCATGTGTGTATCCAGTTTTCCCAACACAGTTTATTGAAGAGACTCCTTTCCCCATTGTGTGTTCTTGGCAGCTCTGTCAAAAATCTATTGGCCATAAATGTTTGGGTTTATTTCTGGAATCTCTATTCTGTTCCATTGGTCTATGTGTTTGTTTCTATGCCAGTACCATGCTGTTTTAATTACTATAAATTTGTAGTATATTTTGAGGTCAGGTAGTGTGATGCCTCCAGCTTTATTCTTGCTCAAGCTAGCTTTGACTGTTCTGAATCTTTTGTGTTTCCATATGAATTTTAGGATCGTGTTTTCTATTTCTGTGAAAAATTCCATTGGAATTTTGATAAGGATTATATTGAATCTGTAGATCACGTTGGATAAGAATGTTATGACAATATTAATTCTTTCAATCCGTGAACATGGGTATCTTTCCATTTATTTGTGTTCTTTCCAATATATCAATATTTTATAGTTTTCAGTGTACAAGTATTTCACTTCCTTGATTAAATTTTTTCCTAAGTATTTTATTCATTTCGATGTGATTGTTTTCCTAATTCCTCTTTCTCTCTCTCTCCTTCTCTTTCTTTCTTTTTTTTTTTTTTTTTTTTTTTTTTTTTTTCGGTGTGATTTTTTTCCTAATTCCTCTTTCTCTCCCCCCCCCTCTCTTTTTTTCTTTTTTTTTTTTTTTCGGTGTGATTTTTTTCCTAATTCCTCTTTCTCCCTCCCCCCTTCTCTTTTTTTTTTTTTTTTTTTTTTTTTTTTTTTGATAGTTTGGTGTTAGTGTATAGAAATGGAACTGATTTTTGTATGTTGATTTTGTAACCTGCAACTCAATTAAATTCATTTATTAGTTCTAACAGTTTTTTGGTGGAGTCTTCAGGGTTTCTATACATGTGATCATGTCATCTGCAGACAGGGACAATTGTATTTCTTCCTTTCTGATTTGGGTGCCTTTTATTTTTTGCCTAATTGCTCTGCTAAGACTTCTAGTGCTATGTTTAATAGAAGTGGTGTGTGTGGGCATGTTTGTTTTGTGATCTTGAAGGGAAACCTTTCAGATGTTAAGATGTTTCAGATGTTTAAGATGATGTCAGCTGTGGGATTGTCATCTGTAGCCTATTATGTTGAAGTACATTCCTTCTGTACCTAAGTTTTTAGGAGTTTTTATCATGAAAGGATGTTGAATTTTGTCAGTTGCTTTTTCTGCATCTCTTGAGATGATCATAAAGTTTTAATCCTTCATTCTGTTAATGTGATAATCACATTTATTGATTTGCATATGTTGAGTCATCCTTCACCCCTGGGATAAGTCCCACTTGATCTTGGTGTATAATCCTTTTAAGTGATGTTAAATTTGGTTTCCTAGTATTTTGTTGAGGATTTTCGCATCTTTGTTCATCAGGGATATTGGCCTGTAACTTTGTTTTCTTATAGTGTCCTTGTCTGGTTTTGATATCAGGATAAATGTTGGCTTTGAAAAAAAAAAAAAAAAAAAAAGTTTGAAAATGTTTTCTCCTTTTCAATTTTTTGGTAGAATTCAGCAGTGAAGCCATCAGGTACTGGGCTGTTCTTTGATGTGAAACTTTTTATTACTGATTCAATCTCCTTACTCATTACTGGTCTGTTCAGATTTCTCTTTCTTTTCATTATTCAGTCTTTGGAAGTAGTATGTTTCCAGGTATTTATCCATTTCTTTTAGGTTATCTAATTTGTTGACATCAAATCATAAAAGTCTTTTATGATCTGTCTCCTATTTTTGTGGTACCAGTTGTAATGTCTCCTCTTTCATTACTGATTTTATTTGAGTTGCTTTTTTTAGTCAGTCTAGCTAAAGGTTTATCAACTTTTGTTATAGTTTTGAAAATCCAACTCTTAGTTTTGTTTGATCTTATTTTTCCTGTCTCTATTTCATTTATTTCTGCTGTAATCTTTGTTATATCCTTTCTTCTATTAAGTTTAGCCTGAGTTTGTTCTTATTTTTCTAGTTCCTTGAGGTGTAATGTTAGGTTGTTTGAGGTTTTTTGTTGTTGTTGTTGTTGTTGTTTTTCCCTTCATGTAGGCATTTACCACTATAAACTTATGCCTTAGTATTGCTTTTGCTGCCTCCTATGCAAATTATTATAGCTATAGTTATTTTTAATACTTTTGACTTTTAACCTTCATATTAGAGTTGTAAGTGATTTACAAATCACTATTATAGTATTAGAGTATTCTAAATTTGTCTGTATATGAGGGTACTTCAAAAACTTCATGGAAAAGTAGAATTAAAGGATAATACAAATCCTTTCATGAACTTTTTGTAGTACCCTCATACTTACCTTTACCAGTGAGCTTTACACTTTTGAATATTTTTTGTTACTAGTTAGCATCCCTTTATTTTGGCTTGAAGAACTCCCTTCAGCATTTCTTATAAGGCTGGTCTAATGGTGATGGACTTTCCCAACTTTTGTTTATGTGGGAAAGTTTTTATTTGTCCTTCACTTTTGAAGAACAGCTTTTCCAGGTAAAGTATTCTTGGTTGGCAGTTTTGTCCTTTTAGCACTATGAATGTATCATTTCACTCTTTCCTGGCCTGCAAGGTTTCTGTTAGTAAGTCCACTGATAGCCTCATAGGGATTTCTTTGTACGTGACAAGCCTATTTTCTCTTTCTGCTATCAAAATTCTCTCTTTGTCTTTGATTTTTGAAAATTTAGTTATAGTGTGTCCCCATATATGAAGTCTTCTTTGGGTTGAACCTATTTGGAGGTTTTTGAGTTTCATGCACCTGGATGTCCATATCTCTTCCTAGACTTGGTAAGTTTTTAGCCAGTATTTCTTTAAATAAGCTTTCTGTACACTTTCTCTCTCTTTTCTTTCTGAGACTTCCATAATGTGAATGTTAGCTCTCTTGATGGTGTCCCATAAATTCCATAGGCTTTCTCTATTTCTTTTCATTCTTTTTTCTTTTTTCTTTTTTTTTCCCCCTTCTGACTAGATACTTTCAGATGCTCTGTATTTGATCTCATGATTCCTTTCTTCTGCTTGCTCAAGTCTGCTGTTGATCATCTTTATTGAATTTGTAAAAATTTCATTCTTTGTATTCTTCAGCTCCAGAATTTTTTTTATTTCTCTCTCTTTGTTGAACTTCTAGTTCATTTTCGTGTATTGTTTTCCTGATATCATTGAGTTGTCTATCTGTGTTCGTGTGTGGCATGCTGAACTACTTAAAACAATTATTTCAAATTCTTTGTCAGGCAATTCATGGATCTTCATTTCTTTAGGGTCAGTTACTAGAATATTATCATGTTCCTTTGGTGGTATCATGTTTCCTTGATTTTTCATGTTCCTTGAATCTTGCATTTCTGTCTGCACATTTGAAGAAATATTCACTTCCTCCAGTCTTTACTGAATGGCTTCAGGAGAAAAATGCCTACACTAGTCTGCCTGGCTAAAGATTCTGAGCTATCTCAAACCTTTTTATGGATGTGCCTGCTCCACATCTCTTGTTCCTTCTTTGGATTGTATGCTCTTTTGATCCCATAGAACCCAAGTATGTGCTGAGAGCCTCCCTTTCTTTTCACTAGGGTAGTGCCCTGAAATATTCAAGTTTGTGTGCCTTCTCCCAATCCTGCAGAGTTGAGGCAGCTTTCTGCATGAGACACACCCACTATCCATGGGGGCACACTTGAGAAGAGCTGGCCTGGAGAAGGAAAGGTGAGACGTGAAGAGCATTTGGGGTGCCTGTGGGTCAGCTGTGGGGGAGTCTGCAGGTGAGGTGTTCCAAGCAGCTCATGGGCAGGCTTCCTGATGGAGTCTAGGGAGTAGTTAGTAGAGTGTGCAGCCTCTCTTCCTTGCTCTCAGACTCTCCCAACCTCTCAGCTGTGCTGATCACCTCAGTAATCTGGGTGAGGTGAGAAAGAAGTTGGCCTCTTGGGTAGCATCCAGGCTTGCTGGAGGAGCTGGGCACTCACATAGTATGCTCTCACTTTCCCCCATGGGAAAAACTGCTAATCAAGGGGTTTCTCTTGGTACTAAGTTATGGCACCTCAGGGGGAGGGTGATGTGGGTAAAGTGAAACTATTCTTCTTACCCTCTTCAATGCATCTATTCTAAGAGTTTTTGCTCCAGCAATGTGTTGGAACTTCTCTACTGGACTTCCAGATCTACACAGTTACTCTTATCTGTGGGTAGTTGTCAAAACTGATGCTTCTGGGGGATGATAGTAGAAAGCTCCTATTCTGCCATCTTGCTGATATCCCAAAGTTGGTTTCTTAAGAATGTCATGCTCTGTATATCTTATTGATAATTAAATTAATAGTGGATAATTTGTATTGAGCATCCTCTGGCCAGAGAACTTTGTATATGTTATCTGATTTAAATATGATGTAGGGAACAATAACATCTGCCATATGGTGTGGATTTCCACGGATTAGTCTCTGTTCTTTATGTAAATTATTAAATGGAGCTGGATTAGAAGAAAAAGATTTTTCAATGAATCTCTTCAACAATTCTACGTTTTTACTCCCATTTTACAGATGGGTAAACTCAGCACATACCTATTTAGTGACTGGACTAGAATTTGAACCCAAATCTGTCCAGGCCAAGGCCTATACTCTATTTACTAGGCCACTCTGGCTTCCTCAAAGGGAAGGATGTCACAGCACATCCAGCTTAACCAAGCCCTGATACCCCCCTCCATCCCAATACACTTAGGGGCATGGCTCAGCCACATGCACTCTGGCCCTATAATAATCAGGGCTCCTATTAGCTGATGTACACAAGGGAGAACAATGCCATACCACCAGGAGTGTTTCATTAGAGGCGCCATGTGGTCTGTTAATAGATGTGGCTCTAGGCTTATTCAATGTTATCAATTTGGCTCTTGCTTTTTAATTTGCATAGAAACTCTCTGTGCTGTATCATGGAAGAGGATCTGGAGAGCCAGACTGACAAGCTTGGGCTGAGATTTGACTCTAACTGCTGGTCTTTTTTGGATCAGTCAGACAGTCATGTTTCTCAAGCATCCTAAGCCACCTAGCTGGGTGCTAGGCAAAGAGCTGCTTCCCTGGCCCAACAAGTCCTCAGTTTCTTTGTCTGAAAAACAAGAGGATTAGACTAGAAAAATATTTTTCAAACTTGAATGTTTTCAAGGCCAGTTAATGCTGCAGTAACAAGAAACCCTCAACTTTCAGTGTCTTTAACAGACAAAGCTCATGCTACATGTACACGACCTCCAACATGTTGTTCTGACTCTAGGTGCCACACTGATATAGCAGCTATTGCTGGTTGCTGTGGCAGAGCGAAAGGGAGCCTGGGGCACCACTCATTAGCACTTAAAGGGTATGTCACTTTCACTCACATTTGATTCATCAAAGTCACATGGCCATATTTAACTCCAAGGGGGCAGGGAACTCAAAGGGGGCAGAAAGAAATTTAATTCCAAGGGGGAGAGGGAGAACTAGAAACATCTGGTAAACACTATTGCACCAAGGTATGAACGAATTTCACTGGGAGCACGAACAAGGGCATTACTCTGAGTGGTTAGCTGGGGTCTTGTTCAATGAGCAGTTGCCACATGAACTGAGTCATGAAGTGCAAACACTGGTTACACTGAAGCACAGGGCCTAGGAGGCCAGTCTACAGGTAGTTAATCACCTTTGCGCTGCCTGCAGGTGCCCAGATGTTCCCATCATTGTACAGCATGTATAACATAACTCCATATGTAGTATGTATAGTGGTTTCAGCTTCACTAGAGACATTATAAGGATGCTTAAAATCACTAATGAGTATTGAACACTTACTTTATGTCCAGGGAGGTTTACTGGGGGCAGAAGGGTCACCTGGGAGGTTCATTTACAAAAGACCACAAATTTAGACTACTGGTATCATGTTCAAAAGGTTATAAATAAAATCAAGAGATTTCCTGAGAAGAGGATATTCATCATATACAATTGTGTCTAATTTCTGGACATATTGTCCACAAGGACCCTTGAATTAATATTTTCTAGAATTCCTGTAATCATCTTCCACTGTATTTTTGTACTAAAAATGATAATTCATTAAATGTACACATTTAAGCTTCCTCAATTTATGTAATATTGTTTGCTATCCATTTTCTATCCAAGTGCCTTACAAAATGGGATAGCCTGATCCCCTCTTGACCTGGGCGAGGCTCCTGTAAGTACCAGATCTTCTGCTTTCTATCTTATTTGCATCATTCTATTCATTTCTCCAAGCAACATAAAGGCACAGGTTTTATCATCCCAATTTTACAAACAAAGAAATGGGGGCTGAAAGGCTTAACTAAACTTTAGCCTAATTAGTGGTGGAACTGAGATTTAAAACCAGCTCTACCTTGAACTTAAGGTCCCAATACCCATAATCACTGCATAGGCTGCTTCTGATGAAATTTTCCACATCTCAGAGCCGCTCATCCCTTCTCATTACCTTTTTTCACCCAGGTTTACCACCTTTCTCTTGGAGCTTCTTCTTTCAGGTGCTCTTCTTGACCCAGATAGAGGTGGCATGTGGAGCAGAAACAAGCCCAGAGAGTCAACATTTTGCCAAGCATAAAGTCAGGAAGGGGTCCCACAGTTACACTAGAACCTAGTGGTTCCCATAGCAACAGAAGCATTCAGCCAACAAGAAGTTGTTGAGCATCACCTGTAAACTCAGCCTGGTGTTGTGACTAAGCCCACCTGAGGGGTAGGAAAGACAGAAGGGGGGTGGGTGTGGGCAGCAATACTAAGAGGAAGGAGACACAAGGTGAGCTGCTGGTGTGGGTGTGGGTGTGATTAGTTTCCTGCACCACATCTGTGCTGTGAAGGGCCGGAAGTTGACTGTGATTCAGAGAGGCAGACATCATTCTGAGCTCAGCACTCTGGACACTACAGCAAGTGCTGGTTGGTCCATTGTGTTCAGGTATTTTATCAGAAAACCTGGCAGCTTCTGAATGTCTGTAGAAGAGGAATTGGGGGGAGCCATCAAGTTGGTTTTGTCACAAAACTGCATTCATTTAGAAAGCATACTGATTTTTACTTAAACTGCATCTAAATTTGGGGCTGCTGAGAAATGTGTCTGATGAAGATTATGGGAGATTAAGCCACCACCACTCCCGCCCTTCGCCCTTGACAGAAAATATTTATTAAAGATCTTTTAAGCACATGCCACTTTGCCTTTTTACTGGGAATTTTATAAGCAGAACAAAGATTGAAAAGAACTGAACACACTCTAGGAATGGTGAATTTAACACACAACTTAAATATAAATTACAAAAATTAATATTTAAGGAGAACTGTTGTGCAGCTCTGAGGCTATCTCTAGTTCCCTCTCACTAGGCAAAGGGTAAGATCCTCAGAAGGAAAGGCTGGGACCTGGTCTTCTGTTGCCACCACTGACCCTCAGCAGTTCTTGATGGCTCTCTCACTCCTTTAATCACAAATGTCATACCAGTCCTGGAGGCAGCTCTCTTCCTGTTAGCTTTAAGGGACAGAGCCTTTGCCAGCCATATTCCCAGAGTGCTGGCTACTTTTAGGGCCTGCCACTGTGCATGTACCTGTTGAGAGACTGGACCTGAGTTGGCAGGAGACGTCACTCTCCAGCCACATTACACACAGGAACCATCTGCAGAGCTTGTGAAGAATATGGTTTCCAGGGCCTCACCACCGAGATTTGGTCAGTGATGCAGAGGAGGGGTTGGAATCTGCACTGTCCGAACACCTCAGAAGACTCTGAAGCCTGAGGGACCAGCCCTGGGGAACACTAGTGTGCATGGCTGTTGGGAGCATGAATTTAGTCAGCCTGTGCTTCACCTCTCAAGTCTCATCCTTTCAGCTGTGGACTGTGGGGAAGAGCCGCTTCCCTTGGGAGGCCTGGGACCTGCAGCAAGTGGCAGAGCAGGACTCCCACTCACGTTTGCTGACCCCAAAGCCACATTTAACCTTGATGCCAGAGCAGCTCTAGAAGCTTTGGTATGACCCCTCCCCAGGTCTCCAGCTGCCACAGGCAAAGTGCAGTGCCATGACTGTGAGGATTAGAAAGGACATTCGAACAGTGCTTAGCACAGAGGAACAGACAATTAGAGTAGTATCATTTACAGGGTCCCCTTTGTTAGTGCCCCTGAGTCCTGCCCGGCAGGAGGTGGGCCTCACTATTTATCCTTGTAGTGACCACTTATGTGACAGCTACCAGCTCTTCCCCTCCCCACCTCAGACAAATCAGGGGACATGACCCCTTTTGTCCAGTCCCCTTTACCTTCCACTCTACCTTCCTACTCCCCGTCTCAGCCCCCTACTCCTCTTTATATAATGGGGATAATCAACCCTCTTTCTCCTGCTGTTGGGGGACAAAAGTGAGATGACAACATCAGTGCTATGGGCTGAATGTTTGTGTGTCCCCATCCCCCAATTCGTATGTGGAAGCCCTAATCCCCAAGGTGATGGTATCTGGAGGTGGGGCCTTTGGGAATTAATTAGATCATGAGGATGAAGCCCTCGTGAATGGAATTGGTTCCCTTATAAGACAAGACATCATCTCTCTCCTTGTCATGTGAAGATAGAGCAAGAAGGCATCCCTCTGCAAAACAGAAGAGGGCCCTTCCCCAAAATTGAATCAACCAGCATCTTGAACTTGGACTTCCCAGCCTTCAGAACTGTGAGGAATAAATTCCTGTTGTTTAAGCCACCAGTCTACAGTATTTTTGTAATAGCAGCCCAAACTGACTAAGCAACCAGTAAAGTGCCCCCTCACATATAGGGTGTTTCTAACCCACTTGGCCCCCTTCCAGCTGGGTTGGCCCCTCACATTGGTAGCACTCAGCCCTGAGTTCAGAGTGGGCTACACTTGGAGTAGGTGTGTGGTGCACAGGGCCACCAGGGATACTCTGTTCTTGGACCAGGGTGGCAGCTGAGAATGTCTAGTGGGACATTTTTTTTTTTCCATTTGTTTTCCTTTACCAAGTCACCTCAGAGACCTGTGAATAAAGTGAATCACAGAGCAAATCACCTCCTCGAAGGGGTTATCACAGTCAAGATTTGCCAGAACACAAACTTCCAGAGCACTGCATACAGGACCATAAATCAGTGTTAAAGCCACAGTTTGATGAGGGATTGGAAGCATTTCTGCATGCTTTGAAGGTGGAGCATTTGCTACCAAATTAAGATGAAGTAAAGTGTGTGGTTCCCTGGGTATAAGAAGGGGAAGCCCCATTCATAGATGCTTGTGTCTTTCCACTGAAAGTGCAACAGAACACGTAAGGTAGAGTTTTGTTGGACAAAGAGGTATGTTATAAGATTCCCATGTTATAAGGTCTCACAGAAGTGATCACTGTGAACAGTGGGGGCACACTGAGATCTGTGGTCATCTGTGGACAAGCAGGATGGATTACTCATAGATTTACTGTACTTCTGTGAGCCACAAATGCTCGACATTGCTAATGCCTGTGTTTCTTCACTTCCCTGAATCATGTCATATCCTTGCTGTTTACAGGAATCAGGAAAAACACAACCACAAGCAATAGTGAAACTCCATTTGGATAGGAATTTAAGAGACAGAGAGAGACCCCTTTTCCTCTGGGTCACAGGCCAGGAGCCCAACAAACTCTGTGGATGCGTGTGCCCCACAGAGTACTGGGGACTTGTCTTTTCTCAGAACTGGTGAAGGAAGTTAGAAACAAATGCATGAAGAGAACATGGGGATACCAGGTGACTAGCAGGGCCTGAAGCGGGGGTGCACTTGGGAAAACTTACTGTTCCTGCAGTTCCCACAGTTAGTCAGCACTAATATGACCGGGGCTTTGGAGTCAGGCCAATCGGGATTACATCCTGGCAGTACGGTTTGGGCAGGTCACTGAGGCTCTCAGGCCTCTGTTTCCCCACGTGGGGAGGGTGACAACCTACTTGTTAGTGTGTGGTGAGAAGTAAACTAGTCCATTTAGATTAAGTGCTTTAGCAAAATGCCTACCCTGGCAGAGGCTTAGTGATGGCAGCTCTCTTCCTAAGGCAGGGAGAATTCCCTCCTGTTCCCGGGCCTACATACCACCCGCTGAGCGCATGTCCCTTTTGATGAATTGACAGGGAGGTCTCTGAGGGCAGGCCTGGCTGCTGGCTTGCTTTGGGGGCTGCAAGAATATGGAGGTGACCTGGAGTGGGGATGAGCTGAGAAGAGACAGAGGATGGCCCAGCCTTACCTCAGCTCTCACTCCTCTATACCAGGAGGCCTCGAACCCTTTGCCAAACCACAGGCCACATACTCTCACCTTTCACACCTATGTGCCTTTGCTCTGGCAGATCCCCTGCCTGGAATGCCACCACCATCCTGGTTTCTTTATCTGGAAAACTAGAAGGCATGTTTCTAGGCTCAACCCAAATGTGACTTCTCTGTGAAGATCCCCCTCTCTGTGTTCCTAAGCAATATGCCAGTGGTGTTTTATACATGTCCTTGACAGCACTTAGCAAATTGTGTCAGGATTTCCCTCTCACTCTGTTCCTTTACTTCTAGGCCGTGAGCTTCAAGGGCAGGAACTGGGTTCAATTCACCGCCAGTGTCTGCTACAATGCCAGCCACAGAGGTGAAGTGTATAACATGCTTTCTCGATAAATAAGTAAACGGGTTACTCTACTGCAAGAACCTCAGTCCTCACCTTTTGAAGATCACGCTGGCATAGCGGTGAAGAACACAGGCTATGGAATCCAAATTCTACTTCTTCTCTTAAAAGCTGCTTGATTTGTGATGAATTAATCTCTGTAAGCTTCACTTTCCACATCTATAGAATTGAGACGGACAGAACCTTTCTCATAGAGTGGTTATGGGCATCAGATAAGTCAGTAAAGTATTTGGCACAGTGTCTGACCCATCATACGTAAATCCCCAACAAACCCCCAACAACCATAACTCTTGTCAAATGGCCTGGTCAAGCCATACGCATCACAGGTGACTTTTATTTTTTATACATACTCTCCAAATTCTCTCCTATATCTGCATACTTCTAGTTTAACCAGGAATACATGTATACATCTGCTGCTAAGCCCTGCCCACCAGAACTGACTCCTGTGGACTTGGATTCTAGACTATTAGAAGCCTGAATTCACCAGGCTCCTTCTGGAGACTGTAAATTGGATGGATTCGTTAGTGAGGTGAGCACTAAGAACCTGAAAACACTGTAAGAGCTTCTATAAAATTCTAAGGCAAACACGACAGATTCTAATAATAACAAGAACTAAGCTTAGGCCTCACCTGTGCCAGGTGCTGCAGCTCTTATGTCAATTCCCTCGTTTAACCCTCACAACAGTCTTCTGAGGCAGGTGCTATTATCCCATTCTTCGGTTGAATATTGAGCTGTGAGGAGATTGAAGAGCCTCCTCAAGTCACACAGCAAAACCAGTCTGTTGACCTTTGGAAACTCTAAGCCCTCTTTAAATCCACTTGAAAAAGAATTCCTCTCAAGCCACTAACACTTGATTGAACTGTTATACATCTTTAGAAAAATAAGTGTAAATATGTGTTAGAAAATTGTGATGCTCTTTCCCTTCCACAACCATTCAGTCCTAAAATCATTAAGTGGGCAAGCAAGGCAGGTATCTAGGGAAGATGCAGCTTGGTGTGCGGTGTCAGAACCCAAGATGAGCGAGGAGATGGACGGACACCCAAGTGATAACTGGGACTTTAAGGCATGTGGGACAGGGCTTGGGAGAGGCAGCAATGACTGAAGAACTTCTACTTCATATATTTCTATATTTTCTGGGGTTTTTTGCAATGAACTTGTAATGGTGAATAGCTTGCAACGTCTTTTAAAATTAAAAATAAAACAAATGACAAAAGAGAAAGAGGGAGTAGAAACTGAGAGGAGCCATGGCCTGTTTTGCAGATTCACCACCTGTCAACCCTGCCAGCCAGGAAGGATGAGCTGGAGCCCTGGCCCGGAAAAGGAGTGCTGACGTCAGCAGGAGCATGTGCATCCCTGGCCGTGCCCACACTGGCTTGCGCAATGGGCCTGGGGGCTGGGGTTCCCCCAAGAGCTTCTCCAGCCTTCACCCCAAATGCTCGGGAGGTTCACACCCACAGGGACCATCTGGCTCATCACTGGGGGCTCTCTGAGTCAGGAATATTCCTGAGTAGTTTTGAAAAATTCCCAAGTTGGGGAATTTCCAGGAAGACAGAAGACTAGAGGTGCCCCAGGGTGCATTCCTCCCACGGAAGAAGATTGAAATGTCACCCCCACCACTGCTGCCACAGTTGCTGGAGCCATTGTCTGGTCCCAGAACCATCGCCAATCACAGAGCAGCTCCCTGCAGAGCAGCGATCCTGTGGGTGGCCCGTCACTGTGCTATGGACTCTGCTGATGCGAGGGAGGCAGCTGCAACCACTGCTGTCACTACTGCCACCACAAGTTAACCCCATTTCTGCCAAGAATACTGCAAATGCAAGGGAGAGATGCCTACAGCTGTTGGCACCATTGCCACTGCCACAAGGTAACCCTGCTGCTGCCAAGGACACAGCCAACGACACCACAGATTCAGGGAAGCAGTTGCAGCCACCAGTCCTGCTGCAGCCCCCATGAAGTAACCTTGTTGCCCCTGCAGACACCACAGATTCATAGGAGGCAGTTCCAGGCACCAGCGTCCCTGCCACCCCTATGAGGTAATCCCATTGCTATTGGAGACACCATAGATGTGAGAAGGCATTTCCAGCCACCAGCACAGCATCCCTGCCACCCCCACAAGGTAACCCCACTGCAGCTGTGGACACTGCAGACAAGAGAGAGGAAGTTGCAGCCACCGGTGCTGCTGAAGCCCCCATGAGGTAACCCCACTACCACCAAGGACACCACAGACACCAGGGAGGCAGTTGTAGCCACTGACACCAACATGAGGTAACTGTGCTGTCACTGTAGACACTACAGCTTTTCAGGCCACCACAGTGGACACCACACCCAAGAAGGAGGCTGCTGCAACTGACACTGTTGAAGTCACTGCCACTGCCAGTGCTGCCAGGCAACCACCATCATCATGTGAGCACTCCACCAAAGCCACCTCCACAACCACCACCACCACAAGGGTGGCCTGCTACCACGGCAGTGGCACTGCCACTGTACAGGGAGACTACCAACCACTCGACTGAATTGACACAAGGAGTGTCACCAGCAGAAGGAGAGTAATAGAAGAAGCAATTGCTCTACCAGATGACCACACATCAAGGGAGAGACACTAAAAATACAAAAAACAAGAAAATATGAGGCTACAAAAGGAATACAATAACTCTCAAGTATCAGACCCCATAAAGCAAGAAACCCTTGAAATGACTGAAAATGAATTCTGAGATATGAGAAGGCACAGTTAGAGGACACAATGAAATGAGCAAAACTATCCAGGGAATGAGGGTGGAAATTTACAAAGAAATTAATACCTTAAAAAAAAATTTAACAGAACTCATGGAACTGAAGGAGTCATTCAACAAAATAAAAAACACAACTGAGAGCTTAAGCAGCAGGTTATAGCAAACAGAAGAAAGATTTTCTGATCTTGAACACAGTCTCTCTGAATAACTAAGGTGGATAAAAAAAAGAATTTTAAAAAATGAAGAAAATCTAAGAGAGATAGCCGACAATCTTAAGCACACCAACATATAAATCATGGGTATCATGAATGGGGATGAAAGGAACAGGCATTGAGAACATATTCAACAAAATAATAGTGGAAAACTTCTCAGGTATGGGGAAAGACGCAGAATCTCAGATTCAAGAGGCTCAAGGAACCACAAACAGATTCAATCCAAAGGGGTACTCTCTAAGGCACATTATAGTCAAGCTGGCAAAGCTCAAAAACAAAGAGAGAATCCTAACAATAGCAAGAGAAAAGTGTCCACTCACCTATAAGGGAGTCCCCATCAGACTAACTGTAGACTCCTCAACAGAAGAGAATGGGACAATATATTTAAAATACTAGAAGAAGAAAAAAAAAAACAAAACTGCCAGCCAAGGATACTATACCCAGCAAGGCTATCCTTTAGAAATGAAGGAGAAATAGTGTATTGCCTAGCCAAACAAAAACTGCAGGTGTTCACCACCACACAACCAGGTCTACAAAAAATCTTCAAGGGAGTCCTGCATCTGGAATCCAAAAAACAACAATCATTACCATGAAATCACATGAAAGAACAAAACCCACTGGTAGAGCAAAAATGCAAATGAGAAAGAGAAAGAAACTGTATTTTTCCACCTCCAAAAAATAGCAAACACCAAATACAAACAGTAAAAGGGAAAGAAAGAAAAAAGGTATTTAAAATATCCAAATGAAAACAAGTAAAATGCCAGAAGTAAGTAGTACTTTTTAGTAATAACCCTAAAAGTAAATAGATTAAATTCCCCACTCAAAAGACACAGATTGGATGATTGGATTAAAAAGCCAAACCCAACTATATACTGTCTACAAGAGACTCACCTCACCTGTAAAGACACACACAGACTAAGAATGAAGGGATGGAAGAAGATACACCACACAAATGGGGGGAAAAAAGGAGTAGGAGTACCTATAATTATATTGGATAAAATAGGCTTTAAATCAAAAACTATAAAAAGAGACAAAGAAGGCCAGTATATAATGATAAAGGGATATATCCAGGTCAAAGACAACAACTATAAGTATATACTCATCCAACACTGCAACATCCAGATATATAAAGCAAACACTGTTAGACCTAAGGAAAGAGATAGGCCCAAATACAATAATAGTTGGGGATCTGAGCACCCCTCTCTCGACATTGGACAGATTATCTAGGCAACAAATCAGCAGAGAAACACCAGATTTAAACCACACTTTAGACCAATTGGATCTGGCAGATATCTACAGAACATTTCATTCAACAACAAAATTGTACGTTCTTCTCATCTGCATGTGCAACATGCTCCAGGATAGACCATGTTAGGTCATAAATCAAGTCTCAACAAAAAAAAATTTTTTTAAAGATGACTGTTAAGGGGATCTTAACCCTTGGCTTGGTGTTGTCAGCACCACGCTCAGCCAGTGAGCGAACTGGCCATCCCTACATAGGATCCGAACCCATGGGCTTGGTGTTATCAGCACCGCACTCTCCCAAGTGAGCCACGGGCCAGCCCTCTCAACAAATTTTTAAATACTGAAATCAATTCAAGTATCTTCTCAGACCACAACAGATTAAAACTAGAAATCAATAACAAGCAAAACCCTGGAAACTATACAAACATATGGAAATTAAACAACAAATGACATATGACTTTGAGAAGAAATTAAAAAGGAAATTTAAAAAAGTCTTGAAACTAATGAAAATAAAGACACACCATACCAAAACGTTTGGGCTGCTACGAAAGCAGTACTAAGAGGGAAGTTTATTGCAAAGAGATAGAAAGATTTCAAATAAACAACCTAATGCTACACCCCAAAGAACTAGAAAAACAAGAACAATCTAATCCCAAAATTAGTAGATGGAAAGAAATAATTAAGATCAGAGCAGAATTAAATAAAATAGAAATGCAAAACATGATACAAAAGATCAAGGAATGATCTTTGGTTCGGGCTGGCCCCGTGGCTCACTCAGGAGAATGCGGTGCTGGTAGCGCCCAGGCCATGGGTTCGGATCCTATATAGGGATGACCGGTGCGCTCACAACGCTCACTGGCTGAGCGCGGTGCGGCCGGTCTCAAAAAGGACAAAAAAAAAAAAGAAAAGAAAAAAGAAAATTTTAAATTACTTATGTGTCTCTCATCATAGTCTGCTGCACAGACTGTCTAGACCATCTTTATTCTTTCTAACACTTACTCTTTTTTCTGCTCCCCTTTGCAGCAGCCATAGTTCTGGGCAATTTCTTTTTTCTGAAATGAAGATTCCCTTATCTCAAGGGGTATTTCAACAGATGGTAAGGAGCCTCAAGGGACTCTGTACTTAACAATGCCTCCTTTGTGGCAGACAGTTTTTATTCAGAATGAACAAAAGAGATGAATGTTGAAATCTTTATGGGTGTCTTTACCTCTGAAATTACCATCAGAACATTTTCTTTAACATCACTGAAGTTTCTATGGAAGCTCAGGTTCTGTTGGACTCTTTGCTCCCTGAGGTAACGTAAATTTTGTTTCTGGAGATTTGAAGTGATTTTTGATGGTGCTTTAGGTTCTCTTGTTTTTCATTTCCTTGTATCTGAGAAAAGGCACATTGAAACATTGGCATGGGACTCTTGGAAGCTGTATTGTAATTGCCCATCCAGGGCTTGACTTCCTCCTCTTCTCTCTGAGGGGTCTGCCCAGTCTCTAGTGTACCCCAGAGGAGCATTTGTTCCTTCTCTTTCTACGCTGTTTTCAAGCAGGAGAACTCAGAACACTGACATTATTTGAGGGGGGAAGAGGTAGGACTTGAGTCAGCAAATTCTCAGTTCTGCAGTGTAGTTATTGCACCTCAGTTGTAACAGGAGGGGCACACGGCTGTGGCCCATCTCAGCTTCTCCTCCCTCCCCTCCCCTCACTCCTGGGTGGTGGTGGGAGGGGGACCTGAGAATGGCATGTAGCGTCATAGAATAAGCATCTCTCCTGGCTGGACACAAATTGTAAGCAGAAAGGACATCACTTTTCTTACTAAAACAGCACCAAATCAATAGCACACCCAACTGCAGGGTTCCAATAAGACGGTGTTATATTAGAACCCCGAGAAAATGAAATGAGCCTGGGAGAAACCACCACCAAGGAAAGTTACTTAGAAGTGTTTCAGAAAGGTCCCAGGTAAGCCCCCAGTCACTACAGTGGGAGAGGGAGAGGGAGATGGAGGACGAGTTGTCCTTGGCCACCTTGAACTGGGCAGAATGGAAGGAATGGTGGTGGAGATGGACCCTAGGCCTGGGGGAGAAAGAGGTCACTTATTCCAATTAGATGCTCTTATCCACGCCAGGCAGTCTTGGAAGACACGCATAGGGGATAAAAGGGAAGAAATGATCCCTCAGTGTCTGGGAATTGGACCGTGTGATAGGTGCTGGGAGTACAGGGCCAAGGCAATATTGCAGAGAACACAGGAAGGACATCCAAATCAGGACAAGGGGAGGGGACAGGCCATGGGAACTTCATGCAGGAATGCCGGAGCTGACTTTTGAATAGAAGAGGGTTGTGGGAACAGAGAAGAGCATTGTACTACTCTGCTTCTGTTGCTTACAACAGAATGCCTAAAACTGGGCAATTTATAAAGAAATAAAATTTATTTTTTAGAGTTTGGAGGCCGGGAAGTTCAAGGTCCAGGGAACACCTCTGGTGACAGCCTTCTTTGTGGTGGTTCTACAGTGACACAGGGTATCATATGGTGGACGGCTTCAGCAAGAGAGAGCTAACTTTCTCACCCACTCTCCTTTTAAAGCCATCAGAACCATGCCCATTCCTCCATGAATAATTCAATCCATTCACAAGGGCACAGTCCTCAAATCTAATCACCTCTTCAAGGCCTCACCTTTCAATTACCATAATAGTACTTTCCCACCCTCTTAACAGTTTTGATGGTGATTAAGCTTCAATGAGTTTTGGGAGGACATTCGATCCACAGCAAGCATCAAAGAAAGCAGAGAGGTCTTTAAGGAACAGTGCAGCATGTGGTTGCATTGGAGGCAGGAGGAAGGGTGCTGGGTGATGATCTTGAAGAGGTGGACAAGAGGCAGGGCCTTGCATGGTCTAAACCACAAGTTTGTGCTTTATCCTGAAATACATGGAAGTCCTGAGGGTTTTAAAAGTGACAGTAATGCTGGGAGATAGGAGGGATAATTGGCATCATCAGATTTGCATTCTAAAAAGTCCAAGGACAGAAATGTGGAAGATGGAAGATGGGTTAGACATGGTAAGACTATTAGAGGAATTCGGGAAAGAGAAAAAGGCCTAAAAGATGGCCCTGGAGATGGACAGAGACCTCACAAGAATGTCAAGGAGGTAAAGCTACAGGTCTGCAAGATAGGCAGGCTGGGATTCAGGATAACTTCCATGACAGAGCCTAAGGTGACGCTGTGATTCTTCTGATGCTTGTGCCCCACATAATCCCCTCCTTCTGAGTGTGGGCAGGACCTGGGACTTGCTTCTAGCCAACGGAAGATGGCAAAGGGGCAGGGATTTTGCAGATATAATTAAGGTCCCAACTCAGTTGATTCTCATTTAATCAAAATGAATTCTGCTAAAAATCTGAGGGAATTTGGAAGCAGCTCCTTCCCCATGAGCTTCCAGATGAGAAAGTAGCCTGTCCACATCTTTACTGCAGTCTTGTGAGACCCTGAGCAGAGAACCCAGCTAAGCTGTGTATAGACTTCTGGCCCAGAAAACTGCCAGATCATAAATGTGTGTTGCTTTCAGCTGCTAAGTTTATGGTAATTTGTTATGGAGCAACAGAAAACTAATACAAAATCCAAGGCTCCTGGGGGTGCCACTTTGGGGAACAGAAGCATTGATGATAGTCAAATCTAGCATTTATGGAGTATTTAGTATATGCCAGGCTCTACAATAAGATTTTGCATGGTTCTGATTTATTGTCCATAATAGTAAATTGCATTACTTTACCACTGTACAAAGGAGTCCTCTTAAAAAAGGTGGGCAGGCCAAACCAAGTTTACTTACTATTTCTTTACCAAGCCTAGGCAAACAATCCTCAATCAAAAAGCATGTGATTTCTGCCTTAGAAATTCCAGAATCTGTGGGCCCTTAATCAAGGACTTTCTTCCGTTAGTTACTGCCAGCTGGATTTTAGCAAGTACCAGGGAGCCCACTGAATTTTATATATCCACCAGAGAGGAATGAGCCTCAAGACATTTCAAGACTCATCTCCTGTTACATCTTCCAAGAAATGGTTCTCGCTAACAGGAAGGCAAGAAATATTAAGACATTTTTCATCACTCAGAGAAGTTTTATTTAGCTGGACAAAACAGTGCAAATCTAAAACACTGTTTCACCTTTATCTACAGACACAGCAGCCTTGACTTTCGGCTTTCCACCCCTCTTTAAATGGAAGTTAGCATGACCAGATGAAGAGCTTGGCCAAGTGACTTACGTGGAACTATGATGTAGAATAGTGATAACCAGCAAAATGCAGAGCTTTCAGGTTTCTTGTGTCTTTTTAAGGACCATTTTCTAGCACCATGATTTGTTCTCATCTTGGGATCTTTGTGGAATAGAAACCAAGATGGTCTTAATTTTTAAAGTCATTCTTCTGTTAGTAGCATTCTTACCAAGTGACAGAGCAAAAAGACCACACATATTTTTCTTTTAAAGTTGTGAAGAAATTTACTCATTAAACAGAACTGAAATTACGCCTAGAGCACCACTTCACAGAATACCATTAAATTGTAATTATGGTGCTTTTAAAAAGCCAACTTGTTTAAAGAGGAGCTGACGGTTTCAATTTTTGTGAGTAACACTTGGAACACTAGAATTCTACAAGGATTTTTCTCCTCTGGTGGGCAGGGAAAAAAGCACTGGAAGCATTAGAAACTTCTGTAACTTTCAGGAACTTGAAGAACAATCACTGATCACACCACATGCTTTAGTGACAAAGTATTTCTACAGCTAAAAGGAGAATCCAGAAACAATACATTTCATTTAAAGCAGGCAGAAAAACCAACCATTAATTAACATCTATTATATTCCACAAATGACACAACATCATCTTTGTCAATCTTTTTAAAAGGTTTTACTTTACTTGTGAAAAACAGGGCCAAAATGCCAACGATTGCCGAAAGGGAGCCATTTTATCTCAATGTCCTCAGATAAAACCTCAATTACTGGTAATTGCACATTTCAATAAACAACCCCTTTCAAGAGGTTTATTCTGGGGAATTACCGTGACCAAGCCCTTTAAAACTTCAATTTCCTTAATCAGTGAGAGGCAATGTTGAACTTGTAATGAACTTGGAAAGTGGTCCCAACTCACTCCACAATAAAAAGCTACAGACTGTCACTACTTAATGTCGAAACATAGTCATTTGCAGAAACATTCCTGTCTCTACTAAGGCTAGATGGGCCTCCTCTCCCCCTCTCCTGCAGAGGACCATTTGCCTTTTAATATTCAATCACCACTTGACAACAAACTAGGATTTATCCTAACAGTTTGTTCATTCATTCAACAAATATTTACACAATGCCTAGTACACACCAGTCACTGTTTTAGGAGCCTGCACTACTGCAGTGGATAAAAACTCCCATCCTCATGAATCTTCTGTTTACCCTAGATGGACAATAAGCCAAATAAACAAAACATGAGCACCCTTATAAAGGAGTATAACAATCCTCCTCTTACAGCTGAACTAAATCTCCCAGACCACAGTGGCCTGCCACCCCACCTGAGCTCACTCTCGGATAGGAGAGGAACGCAGATAAACAGGTAGTTTTCACAAAAGACACATAAACATGCAAACCAGACCCACCATACAGTTGGAAGTTTCCAACTTTCTCACAGTACAACTATAGAGTAGGACAAAGCATTTTTTTAAGTGTTATGCTCATCCTCCCCACATTCCAGTGAGGCTGAGCAAGGACAATTAATTGAATCTGAAGAAGATAACGCCTTGTGGCCAAGGTGGACTGCCTGGTCACTCCAGGCCCACTGCTGCCCACTTACTCTTTAATTGACCTAGTGCAGTCTGACTCTAGAAAACAAAGGCGGTTACTCAAAAGGTGCAGTTCACTCAAAAGGACACAAACATGACTTAATTAAGCATACAGCTGACTCTTGTTGGCAGAAGCAGTTTTTTCAAGAGCAAAGGGAGCCCCATTCTCGATGATGTGGCTTGCTCTTCCTCTGCTGGAGCATAGCTTTTTAACCTCAGATGCACCGACTATGACGACCTCTGAAGATGCATTCACAACGTTACGTGTACATCCGAGGATGGGTCCATAGCTTTAAAATATATCTGCAAAGGGGTTTGTAACCCCCCGAATTTTGAGAACCTCCACACTGGAGGTCTCTGCTTGTCCCTTGGTGAACCTTCAGAATGATCTGTGCCATCCCCAGCTGCAACACTGTTGTTACCAGGCTGGCTCAGCAGCCTTACAATGGTTTACTAGGAAGACATAACACAGATACAAAGTCAGTAACCCTGGAGCGGTCATTTAGGATCTGGTTGTCCCCTTTTACAAAGTAGTAAGTGCTTTATGAAAGCATTTCCTCCTCACCCTCAGGAAATTGGCTCCTCAAAAGTAGTCCTCCAAGTCAACAACTCACAGTGGGCAGATGAGTTAATTTTCCTAATAATACTTTTTTCCAAGCCAAAATATATCACTAGGCATCCATATCAACCTTTTAGAGCCACAACTGGTATTCGTTAGCAACCTCATGCACCCAGCCCACAGGCTTGTTCTCCTTACCCATACGAGGTAGGGTACAAAAGGCAATTGCAACCCTTACTGTTCAAAATCACTGTCCATGTTACTGTTTTGCCCAAACTTCAACATAGAGAATTTGTGGCTAAAATGCCTTAAGAGGGTCATCTACCGCTGGGAAAAATTATAATTAGACTCTCAAAATCATCAGCTATGGAAATTATGGGAGAGAGAAAAAGTGCCATGGCATCCCACAAGAACATACAGGATTTACTAGTTTTCCGGCAGGGCCTATTATTGAGCTACTCTTTTACCTCTTAGTACTTGCCTCTCTCTCTGCCGCCTTGTACGAGATTCTAAACTCCTCAAAGATTGGACCTGCCTATTCATATCCGCATGGCCAGTGCCTGGAACAATACCTGGGACATCACAGACCCTACTGGAGCTTAGAGAGTGGGAATGGGAAAATGAACCAAAACAGAAGCCAAGGACACCAATTACACTAACTCTAAAAAAAGGATTAAATGTAGTAGGGCCTGGAGAATTTATGAATTAATGGATTAATGGGTTATCACAAGAGTGGGTCTGTTACAAAAGACCAGTTTGTACAACTCTTGTGAGCCCCTTTGCCATGTGATGCCCTGCACTGCCTCAGGACTCTGCCAAGTCCCTACCAGCAAGAAGGCCCTCACCAGATGCAACCCCTCAATCTTGGACATCCCAGCCTCCAGCACTGTAAAAGTAAATTTATTTTCTTTATAGATTATCAAGTCTCAGGAATTCAGTGGTAGTGAGAGAAAAGAGACTAAGTCAGTAGTCTATAGAGAAGATGAAGTTTTTTTTTTTTCCCTTTTTGTCTTTTTTTGTGACCAGCAATGGATCGCAACCCTCAGTGTCACGCCCGTACCGGACCGGGACCGGCAACGGGATCGCAACCCTCGGTGTTGCTCCCGCATCTCGCTCAGCCAGTGAGCGGCCGGTCTGTACGTGGGATCCGAACCCTTGGCGGGAGCGCTGCCGCGCTTCCCAAGTGGCGCACTGTAGCAGTGCGCCACCGGGCCGGCCCAAGATGAAGTTTTTAAAAAAAAAAATCCTAAAAAATATTTCAAAAATCTTTTCAAATCTTCAAAAGAAACCAGTGTAGAGAATTGTGATGAAATATCTCAGACACTGTGAAGTAAAAATGTAGCAAAATCAATTATTTAGGTGACTGCCATTTCTAAGTCATACTATAATTCAGCAGTGATAAATATCATGCAATAGAGAATAATTTAAAACACTGATTGCATCCTTGATATTTATCATTAGCTTTCTATCTCAGACATTATCATAGAAGCACAAATAAAATCTGCTTTTCTGAATATTCTGAAAGGAAGAAAACAGCTTATAGAACTTGTTCTTCACAAAATAGTAATTAGATTAAGTAAACAAGAGTCCCTAAAAGCCAAAAGTAAACATTGAGGTTCCTAAGGATTACTCAGTGTATTAACTATCTGCTAATAAAAATGGGGAGATCCACAGATGCTAAAGATTTTTTGTACAAAATGTGAACACAGGATCTATTTACATCATCAGAACGGAGAATGGTTTCTAATACACTCTGGGCCAGCCTTAAATGTTAATGAGAAAATGCTTGCGTTTGTCTTATCCATACATTTGTAATATTTATTCTATAATTCGCCAATTTTAGAATGTTCCTCCCTAAAAGTCTTGATTCTGACACTGTATAAATGAAAATGAATTTTTAGTAGATATGATTAAATATAAACAAAATAAACGCTAAGTTGTTCTGGCTCCAAGTTCATCATATGGTAAATGTCATTTATGCACTCTGATCATTTTAGGCAATGTGTCCCTCACTTTAAACATTCCTCTGTTCTGTTAATTTGTATAAGTAAAAATCCTGTTTCAAGTGCCTTTGATAACAGGAACACCCTGTAGACAACCTCTTTTAGAGTGACTGAATTAAGCTCTGTGAGTTCAGATTTCCCCACTGGGTTCTTTTGAAGCATTCTCTCCTGAAGTCACCCTGGTCTAAACCTACTATCCTTTACATTCTAACTCGTTAATTGAGTTTTCTGTCAGAGCATGGCTTGGGCCTGCTGCCCTTGAGCACAGTGCAACACATAGTGGTTAGAGGATTTCAATCAGCCAAGGTTGGCAAGTAACACTGTAAAGATAGCATTAGTGTACAAGAGCCAAGGCACCAGATTTACACCCAATTTAGGACACTGCCAAGAACAGGTCCACCTATGGGTCCACGGCTAGACAGAGAATGTTTTTCTCATCCAACAGTCATGAAGGGCACAGAAGAGGTTCATATTAAATTACATCCTGGCATGTTTATTATTATTTCACAAAACAAAAAAAATATCCCAAAGTGCTTGCTTTCCAGTAGCTCTAGGTCTCGTCGCATGATGGGTACAGCAAAGTGTTTCTCCGAGGTTCTTTAGAAGGGCTACAACTCTTGACTACTCTTACCAATCTTTCTACTTTTCACACGATGAGGACCTGCATATATATACTTGCTGCAGTTTACTTATCTCCACGTTGCTTCTTGTAGGAAGTTCATAAACCATTCTTCCATAACATTTTATTGACCATCATTTTCATTAGGGACTCAATAAGAGAGGCTCAATATCTCTACCAAGAACCATTTACTGCAAACCAGCTGTGAACCCAACAGGGATGCTTTAGCCAGAATGAATCCCACATCACAGAAGTCACAGATCCGATGTTCAAGAAAAAAGGATCCATCAACAAGAAGGATCCAGAAGTCTCTGTCGAGCATTCTTCTCCCCGTTATTTGCTTTAGTTTCACTGGGTACATTCAAATCTGCCAAAATTGAAAACAAATATTTATGACAGAAGTACAGCAGGAAAAATCAGTACAAATCAACTTCTCTTTTGCTAAAAGTCTACCTCATATTTTTTGCTTTACCATGTTTTATATCTTAGCCTAATTTTAAAGCACAGTGAAGTTAGGTGAAGACAACTAGATGAACAAACTTTCAGTGTTTTTTAAAAGAGAAAGTCAGAGAACAATAGGCAAGAGGATCAGAGGTACAGAGGGAGAAACTAGTCAGACAAGATAAAAAATAATTAAGAAAGACAAGGAGGAGCTGGAGCAAGAGACAGAGGATGAAACAGAGAGAGAGAAGGAAGAGAGAATAACCAGAGACAGCACAGAAGTTTTCCTTCTTTGGCAATTTGGGGCAGCACCAATTCTTTCCCTGTCTCTCCTAGTCCTGAGGGATTCCACCAAAGACCATGCTAGGAAAATGGTTTAAATGATGGGCAAGGTAAATAAGATTGTCAATATTCATAGCAGACTGCTAAAAAGCCACTCTGTGGGCTCCCGCAGCCTCTGTCCTGAGAGCTGACCCTACCTTTGAGCTCTGTCATCCGGCTCCCCTGCTCTGCTCCCATCTTCTCTGCAGACATGGGAGTTTTGCCATCAACAATATCCATCTTGATCATGCCAAGGTTAGTCAGGAGTAGCATTGGGTCAATCCCCTGGCCACTGCTTTTAATATTCTCCAGTACCTTAAGACACTTGTATGACTTGAGTTCACTTATATTCTCCTCCAAGAAAAGATTGTAGAGGCTCAAGTCATTGTACTCTTCCGACTTGAAATGCAGAACATCAAAAGTGGGCAGGATTTCATAGACTTGGAGAACATCTGTCTTCTGTCGGGATGGGACAAACAGTGTGTAGATAACCACAGGGACCAGCAGGACATAAACCACGAGGTTAATGAAGCTGAGCAACTGGAAAATTCCGACTGCAATGAGTTTGCACTGAAACTGATCAGGAATGGTGCTCTCGTTTTTCAGGATCCCTGATTTGATGCTGCAGACAAACTCGTCTGAGAGTGAAGAGAGGCTGAAGTAATAGCCCAGGTAGACACATGCCAACAGGAGAATCGTGAGAATTAGAAGCCGGCAGCTAATGTACTTGACAATTAAATTATTAGAGATTTTTTTTGTCTTCAAATACTGCTCCACAATTGGGTACTTAAAGTGGCTTTCAGATATCTCCCACAAACTAAAAAGAAAAAAGAAAACAAAAATAATTTAGACCCTCACCAAGACCATCAAATATTAAAGATATAAACACATTCCACAATATTACACTAAAAATTTCAAACATCCACATTCCTCTACCTCTAATTTCATTCAAGTATTAGGGAATAAAATCTGGTTAAAAAAAAAAGAGAGAGAGAGAGAAAGAGGAAAAGCAATAATAAAACATTTTCCCCTGAATATTTTAAAGAAGGTCTAGTTAATTAAATAAGCTAATATTTGGAAATTCTTAGAATGCCTGGCACCTAATAAATACTAAATGTTTGCTAAATAAATTTAACAGTTCCTTTCTGCTGCTTTTTTATAAAATTACAATTTCCCCCTAAAGTGCACAGAAGAAGGTCAAGAATTTTTCAGTCTAACTGCAACATATATGCCTCCTGCAGGTGAGGGGTGGGGGCAGCTCTGGGGTCATGGGCAAGACTGTGGGGCCAGACAGACACGGTTCAGGTCACCGCTCTCACACTTAGAGCTATGGAAGTGTTTTTATATAGAAAATAAGTGCACTTAGTTGATAATGTTGTGAGGGTTAAAGGAGATAATGTACTTAAAGAACTCAACACGGTGTCTGTGATGTATAAAGTATTCAAAAAAGATCGCTATGAATATTATTATTCCCACTATCAGTAACAACAAGCAGAGAACAATGTGAAAGGCAAGGCACAACTTACTGTGCCGTGGTTCTCTCATATCCTTTCTGTAGGCTCAGTTGCCTTGAAATCCTCTGAGCTTCTCCTTTAAGGAGCAGGTTAAAGCAAGCAAGCTTCACCGTAGTACCTTAACCTGTTACGCCTACAAGAACTTTATTTAGATGAAATGGTCATGTAGCATCCAGCAAGGGAAGGAGTGAGTCTTGATAGAAGGACAGGTGCTGGGACAGATGGTGGGGATGAGAATTGGGGAGAGTGGGCGTCCCAGACTCCTACAGACTGTCACTAGGTGGATGTCTCCTCAACCCCCACCCCCAGTTTACTAGCAGTGGGAACTCTAGGCCCAGACTCGTACTACAAACCCTGAAGAGCTACCTGCTGGGGCTAAGTTACCTTTGCCCTACGTTCTCATTAACACCCGGAACTGAGCAGGCACCATCTCTCAGGTCAAGGTCACGCGCGCTCTTTGCAGCCTTGATTGCACGGTTGTAAACTTTGTCAAGTTCTTCCATGATAAACTTCAAGTCTGAGCAAAGATGAGGAGCAGCTGCAAAACGCCAAAACAGGTGGGGCAGGTACAACAGGATTGCGAATAGTAACAGGATGTAAGGGAAAAACTGAAAAACAGAGCAAATCATGGGGTTAACAGATGCCCCAGGGAAGTAACTTAACTGTGCTAAGTGCTGCTCTCATTTTTTCTCATTTTTTAAAAAAATGTACTTGCCACGTCGCTTGTGGAAATCGAGCTCATCACCTAATAACTACTTTTTATGACTAAATTCACCTGTCCAGGTAAACACGTAACACTGCTAACAACCTTTTTTATTTTTTTCAATAGGCATTAATCTGAAGTACCTGGTACATGGTAATACATGGTGTCTCCTTTCTAATCACAGAAGGAAAGAAAAAATAATATTACTCCCATGTCCTTGAGAGTAATCTCTGAATAAAGTCCAATTAAGAAATCTTAATATCACAATGGCCTTTTCTTTTTCTTTCTTTTTTTTTAATTGTGGTTTTAAGAGGCAACTAAGGCTTTAGAGTTCTGCTGTTTTCTCTTTCTCTGGAATCTGGGAAAATGCTGAAGAAACACATAACGTCACCCAAAACAAATTAGAAAAATTCTGGCTTCAGTGATACAGTAATCATCCCAATAAAACAGCCAAAATAAGCAGTTAAAATTCACAGAATGCGGAACAGACCTTGAGGACAGTCCAACACCCTCATTTTACAGTTGCATGATCTGAGGTCCAGAGAAGCCCACCACAATGGGCAGCAGAATCACGAGGGGAGCACCCGGATCTGGACACATGCACAAACCAAATGAGGGTGAGAGCGAAGAGCAGCCTGGTTACCAGGTCCACCAGGTGACCAGAGAAGGCTTAGCCTCAGGAGGAAGCTTAAGAACACCATGAACTGCAGTCAATGCAGATCTGAATTTAAGTTCAGCTTTGTGGCCTTGGGCAGTGAGGTCACCAAACCTCTGACCCTCAGTTTCCCTACTAATGAAATGGTCATGTAAGACAGGTGTCATGAAGATGAAACTAGATAATTTATGAAAACTGCTTAGCATGGTGCTTGGCATGTAAGACACTAAAACACACCAGGTAAAACCGACGAAAGGGCTACCTAGGAGGGCACGTTTACTTTAGTCCTCACAACCACCCTGGCAAGTCCCGTATGGATGGCTCCATCCTGCAGAGGGGAAGAGAATGCCCAGAGCAGTTTCTGCCCCCAGATCACAGAGCTGATAAGTGACAAAGTCACAATATAACCCCTGACCTCTCTGACCCCAGAGTCATACCTTTTCCATCTCAATACACTCTAAATTACTTTACTTCTCTGGAAAATATCTCCAGAGTTCCTCAGGGTTGTAACTGAAAGAGGCCACGAGGGTCTTAAGTTGACATAAAACCCTCACCCTAAAACACCTCCAGGAGTGGGTGGCAGACCCCATGCCATGGCCCTCACTGTAATTTCAGATGTACAGATAAGTTGCAAAGACAACAGAGCATTCCCATACATCTGTCAAGACCAAGAAACCAACATTAGCACATTACTGTAAACTAAACTCCAGACTTTATTTGGATTTTACCAGGTTTTCCATTATTGTCCTGTTTCTGTTCCAAGATCCAATCCAGGGTACCCACTGCATTTAGCTGTCATGTCTCTCTGGTCCCCTGGTTTTGTGATAGTTTCTCAGTCTTTCCATGCTTTTCATGGAGAATAATATTTTTAAATGCATGAAATAATACACATAGGGTCACAAAGGAAATGGATTATATTGATATACAGTTATCAAAATATTAAAAAAAACAAATTTGTATGTGCTTCCTTATTAACACATTAAGTAAGACTTAACAGATGGTCTAATATCTATTGTAACTTTGAAGCAGTAAAGGGTAAACAACATTCCAAGATATCTGTGATTTCTATGGGTGACAAAGCCACAGGTATTGTTGCCTACCTGTAGTTTTTTGGATGTTAAATTTAAGTTAGAAGTGAATAAAAAATAAAGCCATCATGTACTTTCCTATCCCAGTTCATAGACCCTCTGATGCAATTATGGACCCCAATTAGAAGTCCCTGCCCAGAAGAAAGAAAGATATAAGTACAAATGGCCCTGGCACTTCACAAAGCCCTCTCACCAACACAGCTTCTTTACTTTGGGGTTGCGGCATGGGATTCGATTCTCAAAATTATTAACCCAATTTGCAAAGGGCTGCTACACAATGACACACACAACAGGCTTTGATTAGCTGAATTTTGGCTGCATAATTCATAGTTGGCTGTCGGGAGAAGCAATGTTCCATTCAACCCTTGCCCACTCTGCAGGCTGCCCATTAGAATAAAAATGTAACTGCATGATATAGAGTGTGTGCTGCTTTCATAACCAAGACAGCCAGGCATTTTCTCTGGGAAACAAAAGGGGAAACTAGTTCTCGCTTGGGCTTATGAAATATTTTTATAAGTCACTTTTGTTTAGCATTTTACCTCAAAATGTCCTCCTGAATTAAAAGGTGACTGTTTATAGTCTGGGGCAAATTTTTTAACATTCCCAACTGATATAATAATTAGAACCAATGAACAGTTCAGCAGTTAACTGTAATTAGAGAAACAAATATTTAAAGGTATTACATATTGGGTGTTTGCTTTTTTCCTAAAATATCCTTGTACTTTGATTACCTCTGTAAAGGGTAGTTAAATGCCCCATTTATTGGTTTTCTCCAGAGTTAAACCCTCTCTTCTCCCTCCACCCATCAATAATAAAGGTAACTTGCAATGAGTCTATAACAAAATAGTATTAAAATCAATTCAACTGAAAGAGGAATCAAAAAAAAGCATTAAATTATAGTCTTTAAAATCCCTTTGTCCAAATGAGGAGGGTGGAAAAGCTGCAGTGATTTGAGAGAACATCTGCTGGGCAGGAATGGCTTTGTTCATGAGCTCTGTCTACTCCTATTAGGTCTGAGATGCTCAGCATCTCTTAAAACCATGACTGAACTATTGTGTATGATGTCCAAGTGGGTACTGAGCTCTTCCAATGATCATGAAACTTCTCAGAGCAATGCAGAACCAAGCAGTTGTTCTAACCACAACTTTCAGTCTATCTGCCTTAAAATTTGTGTTGTTTCTGGAAGAAGCTGTAGTTAGAACAGACCCTCCAGATGGAAGGAATCTTGAAGGTGATCGCATACAGCCTCCTTTCATTTTCAAATCCCCTCCTCCTCCTGTAGTTAATAGATGGGGGGAAGCAAGGAAGGGGAGGGGGTTTAGGGAGAAATTGGTTAATGGACACAGAGAATAAGTATGTTTTGTAATGTTGAATATGCCAACTATCCTGATTTGATCATCACATACTGTACACAAATACTGGTAGTCAACTCTGTACCCCACAAATATGTATATCGATTATGTTTCGATTTAAAAAGCAAACAAAACAACATGGATGGACCTTGAGAGAATAATATTAAATGAAACGAGTCAGGCAGAGAAAAAGAAATACCACATGTTCTCACTTATTGGTGGGAGCTAAAAATAAATAAATAAATTCACTCACACACACACACACACACAAAAACCGGGGGGGGGGGGGGGGGAGAGGGAGGAGGGAGGGAGGTTTCGGTGATGGGCCATAATAATCAACCACATTGTATATTGACAAAATAAAAATTTAAAGGAAAATAAATAAATAAATAAATAAAT
>NW_007726902.1:128089-153870 GCF_000696425.1 Galeopterus variegatus | reverse complement strand
AAGTTATTACGAGAAAAAAAACTGGGGGAGGGAGAAGATATAACAACTACAATTTTTTGGAAGTTGTTACAACAAGCAAACGGAAAGGACATTCTTGAGTGGGAGGGGGGAGAGGGAGGAGGGAGGGAAGTTTCGGTGATGGGCCATAATAACCAACCACATTGTATATTGACAAAATAAAAATTTAAAGGAAAAAAAAATAAAAAGCAAACAAAAACAAACAAAAAAAATCAAATCCCCTCTTCCTCATCTAAGGCAAAGAACTATCCAATCAGGACTGAACAACTGCTCCCCTGAAATGTATGTGATCTCGTCTTCTGGGACTAAATGCATTTGGGTAACTTTACTCAAAAACACTTCCTGGCACCTGCTGTGGATGTGCCAGACAGTGGGCTGGATGCAAGGCCCCATGGACTACATACTCAGAGTCTGCCGCAAGATCACACAGGCCATGTGGGAATACAAGCTAATAGTTAAATAATCAAAACATAAAAGTGATGGCTGCAAAATATGTAAGTTTTAAGTACTGAGGGGATAGAAAAGTCCCTAGGGAGTCAGGGAAGCTTCATAAAAGAGGTAACACCTGGACTATGTCTTAAAGTGCAGTGAGGGTCCGAGCCCGTGGCACACTCGGGAGAGTGCAGCACTGGGAGCGCAGCAGCGCTCCCGCCGCGGGTTTGGATCCTATATAGGGATGGCTGGTGCGCTCACAGCGCTCACTGGCTGAGCGCAGTGTGGCTGGTCTCAAAAAAAAAGGACAAAAAAAAAAAAAAGTGCAGTGAGGCAATTAATTAAAACAAAGCCTTATCAAGTGAAGACTTAGCCCATATTTCACCTTCTCTGGGGCCCTTTGGACACCCTCTTTCCTCTGCCTTGAACCCTCTCCTCCTTGCCTGTCGGGTGGACTCTCACCCATCCAGAGTGCCAAAGTAAATGAGTAAACCTGCGAGTGAGGAAGTAGAAATTGCTGAGGCTGGAAGGGTGTACTGGGTTGAACAGCGTCCCCCCAAATCCATGTCCACCCAAAACCTCAGAATGTTATAAAGTTTGCAAAGGTGTCTGAAGACATAATTAGTTAAGATGAGGTCATGCTAAATCAGGGTGGACCCCAATCCAATGGCTTGTGTCCTTACAAGAGGGCCATGTGAAGACACACAGGGGAGAGGCCACGTAAAGACAGAGGCAGAGGCTGGAGTGACCCATCTCCCATCCAAGGATCACCAAGGATATCCAGCAACCACCAGAAACTAGAAGAGAAGCACACAACATTCTCCCTCTGAGCCTCCGGAAGGAATCAACCCTGCCAACGCCTTCTGGCCTCCAGAACTTTGAGAATAAACTTTTGTTGTGGTAATTTGTTACGGCAGGTCTAGGACTCTCATACGAAGGGTAAGTAGGGACCGAAATGTGAAGACCCCAAATCCCCCCAGTACACACAATGGGAAGCCACTGGTGGAGGACATGATCAAATTGATTTTCGAAAATGACTACAGCAGGAGAGGAGGGAACCCACTGGAGAGGAGAGACAAGGCAGGAGGTCACTGCAGCAGAGAGGCAGGAAGTGATAAATACTGAACAAAGGTGGCAGCAGCAGGGAAGAGAGAAGACAGATCCAAGAGCCACAGACAGGGAGAGACACGATTTCAGTGCTCACTCAGGAGTGAGGGACGGAAAGGGTAAGAACTGAGTTTCATGCCGGGTTTCTAGCTTACGCAAGGACATGGGTGGTGGTACCATTAGTTGAAATAAACAAACAAGGAGGACCAGATTCACAGCACAGAGGAGTGAGGTGGGAGACAGGCTAAGAAGATGAGAAAGTTAGAACGTGAGGTATCTGTAGCTGAGAACATCCTGGTGGAGACGTGTAGTAGATAACTGGAAATAAAAGGAGAGAGTCTGGCTGGCCTTACAATTCAGGATTTGTCCACACATGGATGGTTGAAGCCAAAAGCACAGTTGAGATCATCCAAGGAGAACAGGTAGAAAGAGAAGACAAAAAGACCAGGGATGGACCTGAGTCCCTGTAACACTGAAGAGTCAGGCAAAGAGCAAATCTTAGAAGAGATGGGAAGGAATGGTGAGCAAGTAGGAAGCCGGAAAACCAAGAACACACTGCTCTGGGGAAGTGAAATAAAAAGATGCATGAGGGATATCTGTTCTGGCTATATGCTGTTCAGATAATAACCCACTGACAAACAACCCTAGACACAGGAAGTCAAGAGTGAAGGGCTACCCAAAAAAGCTAATGTACTCCCCGAGCAGCATACAGAGGATGGGAAATAAAGATGGCAGGCCTTCTATTCTGCACCAAGGGAAGACACCCAAGGTTCTGTGCCTTGTGCTGGGAGACATTAGGGATGAAGGGTGTGGAAGGGGATCCAGCACGGAGACCTGGAGAAGAGAAGATGGTGAGCAAAGCATCTACGCATGGAAGAAGGAAAAGACTCCTGCCAGGAGAATTAGAACAAGTTTCAAGGGAAAGGAGGAAGTGCCTTCTCACAGGTCTGTATGGAAATGGGATGAACTGTCCTGTGAGGCAGGGAGTTGCTTTTCAGTGGAGTTTATGGTCATCGGCGGGGGAGGGCTTTACTATTCTAGATCAGGAGTCAGCAGACGTTTTCCTGTGAGGGGCTAGACAGTGAATACTATAGGCTTGTGAGCCAGCCATGTGGGCTCTGTTGCAACTATTCAGCTCTCCCATTACGATGTGAAAGCAGTCACAGATCACGTGTACATGAATGGGCATAGTTGTGTTCCAATAAAACTTTATTTATGAAACAAGGGATGGGCTGGATTTGGTCCAAGCATGTGGGTCATAGTTTTCCAACCTTAGCTCTGGATTCTTGCTTCTCAAAGAGTGGTGTGGTCCACAGACCAGCAATTTTAGTATCACCTAGGAGCTTGTTAGAAATGTAGAACTCTGGGCCCCCATCAGACTTACTGAATCAGAGTCTACATTTCAGCAAGACCCCCAGTTGATCTGCATGTATGGAAAATTTGAGAAACACTGGTCTTTGTCAGCGGTGCCCACACTTGACCCAAGCTGGGCTAGCAGCATCAGAATCTCCTGGGAAACTGCTGAAAACCATATTCCTGGCCTTAACCCTGGAGGTTCAAACCTAATGGCATGGACAAGGCTCAGGACCCTGCATTTTCACAAATGCCCTCAGTAAGTCCTAGGATTTGGAAACCTCTAGTCTGGCAGCCTCAGTGGACCCCTACAAGTAAGTTTCTGTGAATCCACTTCAGAGAAATAAAGAAAGATTTGCCCACTTAAATTTTCTTTTGTTCTTATTGGCATTTTGTTTTTCTACTTTGCTGTTTCAGAGAGAAATTTTGCTGACAGAGGCCCACATTCTGAAATTCTGAAACAAAAAAACCAGAACACTCAAAAAAAAGGCCAGTTATCAGGCAGTCCTAAAGCGCCATCTGCCGGTCCCCCGGAATGCACCCACATCTCCAGCACAGACCTCACCCTCTCCTTAGTGCTGCTGGAGGCCATCAGCAGTGAATGGAGTGGGAGAGAAGGGAGGAGGAAGAGACATGGAGAAATGAAAGGTGGGAAGAAATTACACCACTGATTTCACCTGTGCCATAAACTCTCTACTTCAGTATTACACTGAATGATTTCTTTAGGGGAATTTGAGTCTCCTGGTTTTAATCTGGCATGAGAATTGAATTGAGAAGTATTTAAATACACCCTGTGCCTCTAATCTCCCACCATTCTGAGCATTAGAATGCTCCTGGAGAACAAGTCTGGTTCTGAACAGAAGGACAAGCTACCTCCTTCCTCTCCTCTCTTCCACACGTGTTTTGTGCACACACTATGGACGATGCGCTGCCCCAGAGGGACACAAATGAACAAGACGTAGATGTGGTCTCTGCCTGCATAGAACTTACAGTCTTAGAAATACAGAATTAAGTATAATTAAGGCAATTAATTACCCTATCCAAGGATGATTCCAGGAAAAGTGCATGTTGCTCTGGGAATGCACAACCTGGCAATATGGCAGACCAGGGTGGGTGCAGCAGAGGTTCTGCTTGGCTAGCACCCCATTTTTAGGGTCTGAATGCCTGTAGGCAGGACATGCTGCCTACTGTCCACACAGTGCACCTACGATCTTATTCCTAGAGGCTTCACGTTGACCCACCTGGCCCTTGAAGCAATTTAACTTGGCAATACCCTTAGCCCAGAGGTTCAGAGGAAGCTTCTAGATAGGCAATGACATTGAAAATGAGACAAGAATAATGCATTCAGAATTAGCCAGATGAAGAGAGGAGGTGACAGGGGAAGGCTCTCCAAGAAGACACGTGTGTGTGTTCATGATCGCTGGAGCACAGGGGTGCTGGAGATGGGCCTAGGGCTTCGGCTGGAGTGATTCACAGGCACCAGAGGGAGGGGCATGTTGTTAGCCAAAACAGTTTGTTTTTTAGAAATAAATATGGACATTTCACAGGGACACTGGAGAGTGTTAGTTAGAAAATGATAAAACCAGATTGGTTAAAAAAAATCATCCCATGATTATGTAGAAATAGGTGAAAGGAGAGCAGGAATGGAGGCAGTGGGAGCCATTTGGAGACACTGCAGGAGTCCAGGAGAAAGGATGGCTGACTGCCCTGGAGAGGCAGACGTGGGGACGAGGGATGTAGAAGGATCTAAGAGCCATCCAAGAAAGCAGAAATGCTGCGACTTGTGACAGACAAGGAGGAAAAGTCAAAATGGCTCTCAGATTTCTGGCTGGTGCCACAGGGTGAGAGTGTCATCTCCTTCACTGAAGGTCACAGCGGGGTGGACAGGGAAAACAAGTTCACCTTGAGCAAGACGCACTGGAGGCACGTGCCAGAACTTCGAGTGCTCAAGTTCAGGACGCAGCTGGGAGGACGGATCTGGAGCTCAGGAGAGGAGGCTGACTTGGAGATAAGGACAGAACACAAATGGGACACAGAGGGATCCAGCCTCTGGTCAGAAGGGGAAGGAAAGAAGCTGGTGCTGCCACGGGCACATGTGCTGCGTCTGAGGGCAGGAAGCTGAGGACGTCCTCGTGTTGAGCTTCCATTTTCTCTGAACTTGGTGGGGAAGGCCTTGGAAGGCAGGAGGTGGCCGTAGAGAGTGGGAGGCCCTAATCCAGTTCCAGGTAACAAGTTCAGAGTGAGGTAGCCACGGAAGGCATGACTGAGCTGGAAAGGAGGTGAACGTCCTCGCAGATGAGACAGAGAATGAGGCATCAGGTGTGCCATCCAGGAGGACACAGTTGTCACCTCAGGACGGAGAAGAGGTACCGGTCACTACCAAAGTCCTGAGTGAATTACGGGTGCTGGGAGGACAGCCACAATGAGGAGGGGTGGGGATGCTGCAGCTGGTGTCAGCAACATCTGAGGAGCCGGTCTCACATGAAGATACAGCAGCAAGGGTGGGGAACACGGATATAGGAAGACAGCCCACACCTCCACGGCACCCTGGACTGAGGACCTCCTGGGCAGCAGCGGGCTCCCTTCTGGACAGCTCTGCTGCTGGAAAGACCCTTCCTGGGTAGAGCCAAAGTTCATAGGTTACAGTCCAGACTTCTGAAGCCATATGAGTTAAATCTGTCCCTTTTTCACATGTGAAAAACATCTGATGTCTGAAGGAGGCTGTGAGCTCTCCCGCCACCTGGCATGGAACCTCAGGCAGGGCATTACTGCTGTGGCCCTCAGGGTCACCTCTGTGAAATGAAGAGCCTGGATGAGATGACCGCTGCCAGCTTGACAGTGCATCTGCTGAATGTGGAGAAGCCAAAAGAAAACAGGAAAGCTTTCTAAACTCAATAAAAACCTCAGCAATTCCACTTCTGGGTATGTGCCCCAAAGAACTGAAAGCAGGGACTCAGATGTTCACAGCAGCAACAGTCACAATAGCTCTGAGGTACAAGCAACCCAAGTGTCTCCTGACAGGTAAATGGATAAACAAAACGTGGTGTATACTTACAGTGGCATATTATTCTGCCTTAAAAAGAAATGGAATTTTGATATGTGCCACAACAGGGATGGGCCCTGCAGACATTATGCTAAGTGAAATAAGGCAGACACAAAAGCACAAATATTGTAAGATTCCATTTATGTGAGGTATCTAGAGTGAACGAACTCAGAGGCAGAAAACAGAATGGTGGCTGCCAGGGGCTGCAGGGGAGGGAACGGGAAAATGCTGTTTAATGAGCACAGAGTTTCAGTTTGGGAAGATAAAAAAGTTCAGGAGATGGGTAATGGTGACGGTGGTGCAAAAATGTGAATTACTTACTGCTGTAGAACTGTACACCTAAAAATGGTTAAAAAGGTAAATTTTATGTTATGTGCATTTTACAAAATAAGAAAAAGGAAAGCTTGAAAAAGAGATCAAAGTGGAAATAAAGGAGATGTGATTACAGAATCTGGCCTGGCTAAGAAAGCCACACTAACGTTCATATCTAGCATAGTTTTTATTCCTCCAATTAGGATAGAATCTTGACTTCTCACTAACCACCCGTATGAGTTTGCTGGGGCTGCCACAACCAAATGTCACAAACTGGATGGCCACACTCCCTCCAAAGCTTCTAAGAGAAGGTCCTTCCTCATGTCTTCCAGCTTTCTAGCAGCCCAGGCATTCCTTGGCTTGTGGCAGCATAACCCCTATCCAGGTCTCTGTTGTCACACAGCTGTCTTCTACCCAAGTGTCTTTATACTGTCCTCCCTCTGTGTGTGTCTGTGTCCAAATTTCCCTCTTCTTATGAGGACACCAGTCATATTGGATTAGGGGCCCACCTTCCTCCAGTATAACCTCACCTTAACTAACCCCATCTGCAACAACTCTACTCCAAATAAAGTCACGTTCTAGGGCACGAGGGATTAAGACTTCAACACACCTTGAAGGGGACACAAGTCAACCCATCCCACCACCCAAATGTACAGGTAATCAACATCCCAGTTGACTAACTCGCCCTCTTGGCAGCATTTGACATGGTTATCACACAGACACAGTCCTTCTTTCCAGGATGCACATCCTTCTCGTTTTCCTCACCACCCCTGGCTCTCTCTGTCTCCATCTTGGAGCACCCCTCAGACTTCACCCCTGTCCATACTCACTGCCTAGGAAACCCACTCAGCCCCACAGCCTCCAATACCACTTATCCTCTGACAGACCGCCACATGTCTAGCTCCAACGTGCCCCGCCGTCTCCAGACACCACACCCCACTGCCACCGAGCATCTCTGACTTAACACACTCAGGCTCCTTCATCAGGCTTCTCCAAAGTAGTGAGTGGCCTCACCTCCACCCAGTGCCTGAAACTTTGACCATGTCCTTGATTCTGACCTTTCCCTCATCCTCCCATGTCCAGTCAGCACATCTTATTGGCTCCACCTTCTATACGCCCCGCACCTGTCTGCTTCCCACCACCTCCACTGCTATCACCCTAGACTCGGGGTTGGCAAACTGCTGCCCCTGAGCCTAATCTGGCCACCACCAATTGTGCCTACCTCGACAGGATTGAGTAGCTGCACAGTGACCATGTGACCTGCCATGATGAGGCTTCACTGTCTGGCTCTCCCCAGAAAAGTCTGCTGACCCCTGGTCTAGGCACTTGATATGACCTTTGGCTATCCTGTACTGTAATCTTATACTCAACAATAAGACAGCAAGTGCTGCTTTTTGTTCGTTCTTTGCCTTCTCGGAAATAACCACTTCTCTTCCTTTCTGTTCCCTGATCAGAACCCTCACCCCTCACTCGGTACCTACCAAGCGGCCCTCTCCCTGCCTCTACTCCCTCCTGCGCACCATCACTGAGGGTTCATTCTTGGAACCACCACGTTCACCCTGCTCAGGTACCCCCGATGGCTCCCACTGTCCCAGCATTTAGCCTATACACCTGTTTAGTCCTCCAAGATGCTCTACAAGCCAGCCTGTGCTCCACGGTCGGTCAAGGCAAGGGCTGCACCCTCCCCGCGGGTCTCTGTACTTGCTGGGCTCTGCGCCTTCAGACTCTTCTCAGCATTTGAATATGCTCAAACCACCCTCATATTCCAAAATCTTCCTGGACCCTAAGCCTCCCCTCCAGTTACCATCCCGCTTGTTACTCTGTCTTCCGGTTAGCCAGAAGAGAGTACTTTCTGAAAAAGAAAAAACAATTCTGAAGCAACTGTCTATTCCCATCACCTTCACTTCCTCACCTCCCATTTGCTCTTCACCCACAACCGTCCAGCTCCTACTTCACCACTAAAATCACTCCTGCCGGGACCACTAATGACTTCTTTAAATCTAATAACTTCTGTTTCACCCTGATGGCTTCTATGCTTCAGCATTTAACTGAGTTCTCTGTGGTCTGAAAACACCCTTCCCCTGTTTCTATGATAGCCACGCTCTCTTTCCATCTAGCTTTCTGATTACTCCTTCTCAGTGTCCTCTTTCACGTCTGTCTTCCCACTGAACAGTGAGCTCCTTCAGGGAGGGACCACGTCATCTGTGGCTCTCTGATGCCGAGAATACATTCTAGCACATGGTAGGCCCTCAGTCAACATCAGCTAAAGTCCACTCTCTGTCACTTATATTGTTTTCAGCTCAGGAATCTCCATTTGATTCTTTTATAGTTTCCAGTTCTCTGTACAATTCTCCATATTATCCTGGTTCTTTGAACATATTATTAATATCACTTAACATGCACATCTGATCGATCTACTATCTGGATCTCCTATGGGTCTGTTTCTATTTCTGATTTTTCTCTTAGTTTTCTTGTACCCCTGGTTATTTCTGAGTGAGTCCTGAATATCATACGTGAAAAACTAAAGAAAGAATTTGAGGCTCTGGATAATGTTACTTTCCCCCAGAGAGGATTTATTTTTGCTTCTAGCAGGCAGGTAGACTAGAGACATTGCCAATCCCAAATCTCCTTCATTCAATCAGTATTGAAATGATTCAGACCAGGACTCTATGAGAGCTAGTTTAATTCTGGATCATTCCTTACTCCCAAGGAACAGCCTTTCAGGGTCCCTACCAGAAGGCTGGGAGTATTGACCAGGATCCTTCCAAGTTGGCAGGTCCTGACTTCAGTTTCTGTCCCCAGCCTTGTGAATCTGGCAAGAGCTCTACTAAGACACTCAGCCACACTTCTGTCCAAACAAGCTAGTCTTCCACTGCCAGAAAAAGAGCTTCTTAATCTATTATTAATACAGGTAATCTAAGGCTGGGCTACCCACACTGCTGCCAGATTTACTGTTCCTTGACTAGAGAGGCAATGAGCTAGGAGTTTAGCATGTGTATGTGACTCTTGGGCTGGATCTCTCAAGATTCCTTTATCTGTACACGTACAATACATCTGGATAAAAATCTTTTGAGTTTCTTCTTGCTCTAAAAATTTCACAATTGCTAACATCCCTGCCAACTCTTATATTAGACAATCTCAGACCATATGTTCTTCTGTGGATGCATCAATGCCCAGCCCAGTGACTCATTACTAATTCCCATCTTCACAAAAGCATTAGAACAAATGGACTTAAACTACAACAGTGTGGTTTACACTGACATAAAAAGGTGTTCAACTTCTGGAACTGTGCCCATTCACACAGCAGATCTTTATCATTTCTTGCCCTGGCTACTAAACCATGCAAAGCTGACGAGGACCCACCTACCACCAAGACTGAAAATCGAAGTGAAAAGCCCAACCCAAAGGAAGAAAGGAATCACTGCTGGGCATCACTATGCCAAATGGCACGCAGAAAACAAACATGAAGGAAAACAGTTCTGAGTCATGGCAAACTTAGATTGCTCTTTTTAAAAAGAAGGATGCTGACCGTGTTTCCAAGAGTAGCTCAAAGCAGGACAGAGTCCATCAGACTTCAGCTTTTGGCTTTTCAGAAGCTAAAATTCCATGCTTTCCTCAGCAGATGAGACTACCAAAAGATACACAAACATGCTATTTGTTTTCATGATGGACAAAAGAACCAGTGACTGAAATAAATGACACACCAAAACAAAGTCCTCCTTTCCTAAGCACAGAGAAGACCTAATGCAGTCACTTCATTACACAGAGAATGTTCTATAAACATGCCCACTCCAGCCCAGTTCCTCACTGCACAGGATGTGGGTCTCCCAATGCGCCCCGCCCCCCCAGCACTCTCCCGACCACAGAGCTCCTGACCTCTACCTCTTCTCGGTAGGATATGGAATCTGGATATTGCTGTCTTTTGTGTAGTATCTCCGCTTCCTTGCAGTATCTGGATCCATCAGAAAGCAAAGGAATCTACTCCAAAAGCTGTACTGTAGCCAGCATCCCAGAAAGAGTCATCACTAGGCTTCTCAATGCTCCAGTAACACATCAGTTAGAAGCAACTGAACTCTATACTGGTCCTTACTTTTCCCAAGACACCCTGTGTAGGGTGGGGAAAGGCACCAGCCAAGGAGCTATGCTTGAGTCCTAGCTCTGTCACTCTCTGACTATGCTCATTCAGACATCAAAATGTACTGAGAACCCAGCATGGACAGGACATTCTGCTGGGCATTAACGATGCAAAGGCGACTAAGACACAGGAGGTGCCTACCATTACAGAGCTAAAATCCAAGCAGTGCCTCCACTTTCCCATCCGCTAAATGAGGGGGTCAAACTAAGTAATCTCCGAGGTTCCCCTTACCTTTAAAGTGCTACAGTTTTATCATCTGAGATACAGCCCAGGTCAGGCATACATAACTGTGTGGCTGTGCACTGGCCCGGCCTCTCTGGGCCTTAGTTTCCACATCTAGAAAGCAAACAGGTTAGATGTGAACATGACTCCCGTTACCTTATGCAGCCACAATGGCAGGTTTCCAGAATCACTCTGCAGGGAGTCCTTCTGCTGAACGGCAGCCCAGCAGTAAGAATCCACGAAGGCAGCCTGTCGCCAGGAGAAAGAACTCGGGGAGAAACAGCTTATTTGTGTACCTGAGAAACAAAACAGATTGTTCCAAATGAATAAAAACAAAGTTGACTGGACCCTTCCCATCCCACCCCTTCTCCCCCAGCTGCCTCGTGTTTGTGTTATCTAAGTCAGGGAGCACCAAGATGGGAGGGGGGGACATTAGTGATGACAGAACTAAAAACAAACACCCAAGTTCATATTAAAATTGAGCATTGGAGAGTTTTCTGGGCCAATACTGGTCACGATAGCAGCTTGGGCTCAGTTGGGGGAAAAAAGCTCTTGAAAGAAGTGAAACCTCAATAAAAAGAAAAAAGGAGCTGGAAAAGAACAAGAGCCTGAAATGTAGAGATAAACAGAGCTAGTTTAGTTTGGGGTAAGGATGCGAGAAAGGGGGAGGGAAGAGAGGAGACTCGATGCAGAAAATTGGAGTCAAAAAGGAGTCTTTTTAGAACAAAGAAACGAAGAACTTCTAGCCTGAGGAAGAGAAGGCTGAAGAAATATTTGGTAATAGATAACTGGGTGGGAAATCAGCAGTTTTCCATCTCCTCTAAGAAAAAAAAAAAAAGAAGAAACGGCGAAACGACAGCCCAAGCAAACGCTCAAGACCGCAAACCTCCCAACAGAAGGTGGGCGCTGGCAGGGGAGTGCAGACGCTGGGTCCCACTCAGGACCCTGCCATTAACTAGGGACTCGGGAGCTTGGTTTTGTCTGCAGCAAAGTGAAGACTGCAACACCCTGCGAATGCCACCGTTATGTCGTCAAAATTACACCTGGAGACTCTTCATGCTCTTCACTCACTGGCCAACGTGGGACTCAGGGCAGCGGCCGCCTCCTCCGTCCTCACCAGCAGGCAGAGGGGTTTGCCCAGACCCCTCCCCTGCCCCATCAAGCACGTATGGGGGGGGGTGTCCCGGGCACAGGGACCAGCTTCTGATGCCCTGCTGTGCAATGAATGTCCCCCAAACTCACTGAAGATGGATGTCCATTGTAACAGTGCTAAGAGGGTGGGAAATCTGATTATGGTATTAGAAAGGTGGGGCATTTAAGAAGTGATTAGATCATGAGGACTGTGCACGTGTGCACATGTGAGTGGACTGATCCATTCGTGGAGTAATGGGCGTGGTTCTGGTGGCTTTATAAGGATGGCAAATGAGAAGGTTACCTCTCTCTTGCTCAGCCCATTCTCACCATGTGATACCCTGCGTTGCTGTAGAGAGTCACCCACCAGGAAGAAGGCCCTCACCAGATGTATTCCCTAGACTTTGGACTTCCCAGCCTCCAAAACTGTAAGAAATAAATTTCATCTGTTTGTACATTACCCAGTTTCAGGCATTCAGTTATAAGCAACAGAAATGGACTAATACAGGCCCACAGCAGACACACTATCTGCCACATCCTGCACAGCACGGGAGACTGCTAAGTGCCTGGGCTCTGACACAAGTCCTACTTAAACCCAGCTCTGCCACTCATGGCTAGATGACTCATAGCTGGTAAGTCACTTAACCTTGTGGTGACTAAAAAAAAAAAATAGTTGCTACAGCACTTATTAAAGTGCCTGGTTCCCAGTAGTTGCTCATAAGTGTCACATTTCTCTAGATGAAGTAATGAGAAGATTCTGGTCTCTCTTGAAAGACTGGAGCATGCTCTCCATACTCCCTCCCCTCCCTATGGAGAGAGGACAGGGACAGTGGAAGGACACCAAGCTGCACTTCCCTAATCCCTGGCACATAAAAGATCGCAAAGGGTCACTTTTCCCTGGGGAGGGGGTGGCCTTCATGCTTGTAGCAGGAGAGGGAAGTGATGAGGATAAGATTCTTGTGGCAGGAAGGGTACATGGGCCAGGCTCTGGGCACCCCTTCTTCCTCCTCAGGTGCCTTTATGTCCACAGACATCAAAAATGGACTTCTTGGCATCTCAGGACATCCAGAGGGAGCCCATGGAGGAGATCATCATGAAAAATCACAAACCATCAGAAAGTGTCCTTTAACAGGGGTAGTTCTCGCCAGCTAGGAATGGCTTAAATATGAGTTGGGGACAGGTCAGAGTCCCTTCCCACTCTCATCCCATTAAATTTGAGTTCTTACATTTATGAAAAATAGAGTAGTTAGGATGGCACAGGATCTTGGGGCTAACCCCACGCTGTTCTTGTCAAATCTTTTCTCTGCCACTCACCTACTGAGGCTTGATTGCAACAGCAACACACAGGCAACAGGCGGTCTCGGGTTATAAATGTTTGATTTCTGGTAAGTTTACTGGTAAGTTGCGTGGTTGAGAACATCTGTCCAAATACTCACTTATGAAAATGAACAATACTGTTAGGATTTCACAAAAGCCTGCCTGGCCCAGAATGTTCCTTAGATATAGTCCTCACAGTGTATGTATCCAACATTTACTAATATTCTTTCCATAGGAAAAAGTGCTTCAGAATTCTCTCTTGGGATCTCAGGGACATCCCTCAAGGAAATGGTGGAAACTCCTGGAGCACATATAACTAAACTTTTTATACCAAAGCTTTGGCAAAAGGAAAATATGAGTCTAGAGAAAAAGAGATTAAGGACATGTTGTGCTCATAAGGAAACGTTCTTCATCTGGAATGGAAAGTCAGAAGAAAAGACAGTGGACAACCAATGTCCACTGCACACCAACCAGCCCTTTAATCATTACCTCCTTTATGCCTCACAGCCAGGTGGAGAGACAACTTATCTTCCTTTCACCCTGGAGGAAACTGAAGCTCAAAGTAGTTCAGGGATCCCCTACCCAGGAAGTCAACTGTAGCACCATAATTTGAATCTTTATCCAACTCCTAGTCTTTTTCATCAGTCCTCCCTGGCCAGTCACTCTAGCAAGGCCACACAGGGGAGGTCCTAGGGACTAGGGCTTTGTCAGAATGGGGATGCTCCGAGCAGGTGGTTCCTCCAAGTGGCCAGGAAGGGAAGAGCCTCCTGGGAAGGGTCAAGGATAAATCTGGGAAAAGAAACAGATCAAGTCCCAGGTATGGGTATTCTCAAGCCAAAAATGGTAAACGAAGTTAAGGAAGTCAAGAGCCAGGCAAGGGCAGGAGGGGGCAGGGGCCCAGCACATGCTGACCTGTGCAGCCCCACACCTTCATCCAAGGTGTGACAGCTCAGCCTGACTTAAGGCACAGTGTTGGGGTGGTCAGCTGCTGCTGGAGCGTCTAGGAAGCTTGGGACCTGGACGATCCCGACTCATTTCTCCAAATGTACTTCCACATCCTTTATCTCATTTACTCTCCAAAATATTGGGAAGTAAACACATTAGGGGTTCATGTATTTTCCTAGTAGTCTTCCAGAAAGGAGAGCTTCCAGTTTCTCTCTATTCCACCTGTTTTAAACGACTGCCAGATTATTCATCCTGAAGCTCAGTTCTAATCTTGACATTTCCTTGACTCAACATTTTTTCACTGGTTCCCCACTGAACCCCCACTGCCCAGGACACAAATCCAAACTGATGCTCCCATCAAACGCAACGATTGCTGTGGCTTGTACAGGCCTGATATGTTCCTAAATTTGTGCCTTTCCTCACACTATGCCCTGTGCCCACAGGGCCATCTCTCCAATACCTGTTTAAGTCAATACCCCATCCACACATATCATATACCTCAATGGTCGATCTCTCAAAGCCCTGCTCAGACATCACCCTCTCCACGAAGTTTCCTCCCTACTAACCCCACAGCACTTTAAAGCCATCACAGACATGCAGAAAATCACCTTAGCCATGTCCTATAAACACCTACGTCTGTCTCATCTCCTCTAATAATATCTCAAGTCTTTGCAGACAGGATACTCTGTCTCTCTCAACTTCATAGACCATAGTGTATCAAATAAATAACATCTCTTTGGAGTTTTAAAAGTTTCAAGGTACTATCATAAATACAGTCTTAATTAATGGTCAGGCATCCCTGTAAGGTATCACCGTACAATCTAGTAGTTGAATAAACAGAGCCCCATGAGAACCTCTGGCCAGAGCCCCATGCTCCACTCTGCTGTGTGTCAGCTTAATGAGGGCACTGTCATTTCAAGGGAACGGCTTTAGTGAGAAATGCACTACATTTTACAACTGTGCAGAAAGCAAGAAGTGAGTTTCAGGTTTGCGTGAAGAACAGCAATGAACACTACTTCTAGTTAGCTGAAGTACAGAGGAAGCTGTGGGTTATGAGGAAGCTGTGGGTTATGTGTCTGGCCAAATATAACAAAAGATCATGAGGAGGAGACGTGAGCTCACTGGGCCCACAGAATTAGCCACAACATCAAGTAAATAAGTGGTCAACACCAAAGACTTCTGTCCACCTTCCTGGTGCGTCAACCACAAGCCCAGGGTGCCATCAAACCTTCTTCCTGAGGGGCAGCCCAGGAGGCCCTTGGTGCAGACCTGTATCTGTAGTTGAACCAGAGAGCAACATGGCCTAACGGGAAACAGGTCCCGTGCCAGGGAGAGCCAGAGAATCAGCCACAGGTTTCCCAATGGCACCAACGCCAGCATGGGGACAGCTCTCCATGCCTGTCCAAGTGCAGCAGGAGAGGCTTTGGTTTACTGTCGCCTCTCTCTCTCTCTCTCTCTCCTTTGTTCCTTTCTCTTGTAATAAGCATTCTTTTTGTTCTTATGCATTACTAACACTGGGTTGTCAGGAGGGCCTGCACCTAAAAAGCTGCGAGGTCTGAGCAAGCCCCAGCCACCTTCCAACAAACACATCCACTCGCCTTCCCAGGGCGCTGTGTGGGACTAAGTTTTCTGTGTGGTTTCCATATTTAAGTGCTGTGGGAGAGCACAGGAACCAGGCCTCCTGAGGAGTTAATGAAACTCATCAAAACCACAAGTTTAATAAAAATAAAAACACGAATAGAAAGATCTAGTTAACTAGATGGGAGGGTTTGAGAGGAATGTTCAAATCGAAGAGGTTCTAAGCTCAAGTAACTAACAAGATAGAGAGTCTGAGGCAGGTGGGAAGGCAGAAGAAGCAAAGTAACTCTTGCTGTGTGCTTTCACTCCATTTTAAAGATAAGGAAAGTGAGGTATCGAGATCTCATGGTTAGTGGGTTGTGAGCTGGGATAGCAATTCAGGCCTTTATCTTTACCTTACAAACACAAGAAAGAAGAAGCAAAAACACAGGTTGTGAAGAAAATTGGGTCAGAGATGGTGGAATAAGAAGGAAGGAGCCAGGAGAGTTTCTTTGTGGGGAACGATAAATCCTGGGGTTGCTGTTCTAGGAGGCACAAAGGGAAAACAGAGTATAATAATGATTATATTGATTATAAGCATGAGTACCTACACAGCATTTTAAAAGCTTGCAAAATATTTCATTGCAAAACATAAAATTGGTTCTGATTCACTTTATTACGAATTTACTCTTCAAAATAATATTGTGGGGTAAACACAATAAATTAAACACACACACACACTCTTCTTACACATATGGGATCCAGACTGATCATAATACAAAGTATAAAGCACAAAACTTAAAAGTTCTGGCTATACTTTAAGGTTGCCAAAAAATTACAAGAGTATTCTACTATAAACTGTCAAGTTCAATAAGAATAATCATATAAAGAGGGCTCTGAATGTGTGGTATAAGTAGTAAGAAATGGGTAGTGGTCAGCTCTTAAAAATGAGCACAGAACAACAACAAGTACTCTCAGGAATGAAACAGGTCTGCATCTGTTTAAAGTACCTTTGATCCCAACAAATTAAGACAAAATGACGTTTATTGCAAGAATCTCAGAATGATTTCTCTTTCTAAAAAAAGAGCAAAATTACTCTCCTTTTACCTTTTCAGCAGACTACAACCCTAACCCATCTCTAGTTTCAAACACAAGCAAATAAATATATTGTGAAAGTCACAAATTGTCCATTATCGCCCTCACTTTTCCTTTGCAGAAACTGACTCCAAGGCACACACATGTTATAAACCAATGAGAAAATGTAACTACTCTCTGCATCCCAAACAAAAAAAAATGGAATTAAAATAACAATTTTCTTTCCCTTTAAACCAAATTGGATCACCAGGTGTCTTTTTTCCATAGCTAAGCCTGGCTTTTGAAGAGAACACCTCAGGGCTAACACCTGCTCCTTTGCTAAGATGGGCATAATCAAATGTTACCTTCTAAATGAGTCCCAAGAAGTCCCAGATACTACATTACCCATCCTCTGTGGTACAGAGCAATAAACAACCACTCAGCATCTTAGAATGAATGAGTATTCCCCTTGTGAGTCTAATGGATTATATGGGGCCCCATCAGTACAGCAATTCTCTCACTAGATGGAGGGAATCACAGCCTGTGCCTACTGACCTCATGGCCCCACAGCCAAAAAGACCAACCAACCAAGCTGGTGGCCCTCAGAAGGAACCTACAAGGCTCATTTAATTCAATCAAGAATGAAAGCGTAAACAATATGAGTATAGCCTGCTAAGTGCAAGAGCAGAAGAAAAAAGGAAGCTGAACTGAGGTCACGGCCACAAGGAACCACAAAGCCAGGATTACGCCCAGAAGAACAGACTAGAGAACTAAGTAGCAGTTTGGGGGGTTTCTTTACTGTGGTGGGAAGTCCAGTTCCTTAGCATATCCGGAAGGTCTAAAACACACAGAAGAAGAACTCATATAAATCCAATGTAAAACCCGATGACAACGATCCAATGAGTAAAATTTCTATGACCTGGATACCAGGGAAAAAAGGTATAAGAAGAATTCAATGGTATACTAAAGATGGAAAGAAGTATTAGATGTATTTAAATTTTTTAAAATTTTTTGTCATCAGAGATTAAGCAATTCAAACATACGAAAAATAATATAATAGACACTTTGAAGTTTAAAGTGATACTGATGTTTTGCTGTTTTAACCTTTTTTTATAAGTTTTATTTTGAAATTTTTTCAGACCTACAAAAAAGTGACAAGAATATTACCATGATACCCCACATACCCAGCTCTTAGATTCAACCATTGTCAACATTCTGCCATATACCCTCTTTCTATATATGCGTATATATAATATAGAATTTTTTTCTGAACCAATTGAGAGTTGCAGAGATCATGACCCTTTACTCTCAGAAGTATGTATCTTCTAAAAACAAGGTCATTCTCTTAAGCCAGTGCAATTGCCAAATTAAAAGTGTAAATATTGGGTTCCCCAAAAACTTCCACCCAGTGATGAATCAAATACTTCAACTATGGCTGCTAAATAAAGATTTTCCAACTCTATCCTTCCCTCTACATGTACTAGTTGGTTTCTTACTATTAAGAGGAACTTACCCTTTGTTTTTTAATATCAACATGGACTCATGTAATCCTTTGTTACTCAGTATTTTATAATCCATGACTGTTATTCATTTTGACGCTCAAACAGCCCCTGTCAGACTAGCTCCTGTGGCCTTCTGGCATTTTCTCCTTGGTTTCTGAGCACTTCCATACATCCTGGTACATGATGTTCTGGGCTTATCTTGTACTTTCTCTGCCCTAACCCTACAATTGGCCATTTCCATGAGAAGCCTTGGGTTCCTTTCAGTGGGTAATAGAATTTTTAAAACCAAGATTCAGAATTTTAAAAACCAAGATTTAGATGCTAGATATGCTCATTATTACTGAGATGTCATTGCTCCTAGGCCCTTCCAGCAGATGAAGCTAGGAAATAGTTTTTCAAAGTGTGAATTTATAACGAAACTTGTAATTCCAACCCAATACCACTGGCTGCTTCTTCACCATCCCCATCCCTTTATCCCTCCTTCTTTTACAATGAGAACCCTGGCACCCAACGTCTATGTAGTTACTCATTTGCTCAATCCTAAACTTCCCACAAAAATTCTAAAATTATTTTGTGTGAAGTTTAGGATTGAGCAAATGAGTAACTACATAGATGTTGGGTTCCAGGGTTCTCATTGTAAAAGAAGGAGGGATAAAGGGATGGGGACGGTGAAGAAGCAGCCAGTGGTATTGGGTTGGAATTACAAGTTTCGTTATAAATTCACACTTTGAAAAACTATTTCCTAGCTTCATCTGCTGGAAGGGCCTAGGAGCAATGACATCTCAGTAATAATGAGCATATCTAGCATCTAAATCTTGGTTTTTAAAATTCTATTACCCACTGAAAGGAACCCAAGGCTCCTCATGGAAATGGCCAATTGTAGGGTTAGGGCAGAGAAAGTACAAGATAAGCCCAGAACATCATGTACCAGGATGTATGGAAGTGCTCAGAAACCAAGGAGAAAATGCCAGAAGGCCACAGGAGCTAGTCTGACAGGGGCTGTTTGAGCGTCAAAATGAATAACAGTCATGGATTATAAAATACTGAGTAACAAAGGATTACATGAGTCCATGTTGATATTAAAAAACAAAGGGTAAGTTCCTCTTAATAGTAAGAAACCAACTAGTACATGTAGAGGGAAGGATAGAGTTGGAAAATCTTTATTTAGCAGCCATAGTTGAAGTATTTGATTCATCACTGGGTGGAAGTTTTTGGGGAACCCAATATTTACACAGTGTCCAAAAGTAACAGGACGCCTTACCATTTCACAGGGAAAGAGGCACTTTTACAGCAGAGAGAGCTGGCAGATAGCACTTGAACCACATGACTGCCATAGGTGGCATCACCAGCGTAGAGCTCTTTTACCTGCCTGTAATCCTGCCGACTGGGCCAATTGTTGAGTTAGAGCTGGGTCTGGAGCTCACAGACCCCCCAAGCCCATTGTCCAGACTGGGTCACAAACCCTTCACATGCAACGCCGGGTCACCAGACCTCTCACATGCAGGTCTGTGAGCTAGGTAACTGGCAAAAAGGTCCTTGGAACCTTGAGAGCATGGCTGCACAGGGCAGATGCCTGAGGTAGTCAACGCCAGCCAAATTGCAGCGCCCCTGTGTACTAACTCCACCCACACAACTTATTTACAAAGAATGCCCTGCACCACCCCCAACCAGACCTAAGGCAAGAGGGCCTGATTAAACTATTCTGTTTTCCAACTGTTACCCAGTTCCTCCTGGGTGGTGTCCTGAGGAGAACCCACAACGCTTCCCTGAGATTGTTGCCAGCAATGCAGAATCTGGATCAGAACATGGAGAAACAACCAGACAAACACCAATCTAGGGGCATTGCACCAAATAGGGCCTGTGCTCACCACTTGTGTTAAGGTTGCAAATGACAAAAGACTGTGGTACTGTTCCAGGATAAGGTGACTAAAGAGACATGACAACTAAATGCAGTGTGTGGTGCGGGATTGGATCCTGATTGGAGAAAAAAAGGATAGTTTGGGAAATCTGAATATAGATAACAGATTGTGTCAGGTTTCAGGGTTTTTTTTATTTTGGTTTTTTTTTTTTTTTGTCTTTTGTCTTTTTGTTCCGTGTCCGGCAACGGATCGCAACCCTCAGTGTTGCCCCCGTACCGGACCAGGGACCGGCAACGGGATTGCAAACCTCGGTGTTGCTCCCACGCCTCGCTCAGCCAGTGAGCGGGAGCCGGTCTGTATGTGGGATCCGAACCCTCGGGTGGCAGCGCCGCCGCGCTTCGGGGGGGGGGGGGGGGGGGTCAGCTTAAGAAAAATGTTAAAGAAACAGGCCATTTAAGGCCAAAGGGCAACTTTAATAGACACTTTTAGGTAGATGAAGGGTTAGAATGAGATTACTGTTGAGCTGGTCTTTACTGACACAGTGGCCTAATTTGCATGAAACAGTGTGGAAGTCCAGTTACGTATGGGCAAGCAACTTCAGTCTAAATGGGAAAAATTAGGTAAGTCTTCTACAAATAGAGGTTCTGGAACCTTTATTCGTGAATGCTGTTTAAAGAGCCTGTCATATTCAATAGGCTTTGGGTTTTCTCTTTTACTTTCCAGCAAGTTACTTAACCTCCCTGATTTCTCTCAATGGTAAAACCTTGCAGCATTCCTATAAGGATTAAATGAAATGTCTGTCACAGTGCCAGCACACAGCAAGAACTCAGCGAGTGGTAGCTAGTATTTTTATTTCTGTATGTCAGGCACCATGGTAAGCAAAAATGTAGGTTCCTTTGTTACATCTGTATTGTCTTATTCAGTGACTTGTAATTATTTTAATTTCACATTTACTTACTGGTTTACTTGTTTGTCTCATCTTCTAAAACTGTAGAACAAATGCACCAGGAAAGCAGGCACAGATAACTCGGATCTTAGATTTAAAGGGGCTACAGCTGAAACTAGATCCAACTTTGCTAAGTCCTTTTGCATCATCTCTCCCTCAAAGATGCCTTTTAAAAGTCAGCTTTTGTAGTTCCTGCAACAAAGAAACCTTTTTCTGTGTGAAAACGCCTTGAACATCTGAATTCGGGACTGAATCATGAATCAAAGATTAGTGACCAACAAAATGAAAAGAACTTACAAGAACTGTTACTATGATTTAGATAACTGGTCATAGACTTCTTTGCAAATACAAGGACATTCTAAATAGACCACACTGGGTTTCACGTGACACATGCAGATGCTAAAGTGGCAAATGCTCCAAAAAAGAGAAAAGGAACAGCCAAGCTTTTCATCAGAGTTGGGTACTTAATGCCTCTGTGCCAGCAGCACACCAGAGAGAGCCAAGGGCTCCCTTCTTCTCATTTCTACATGGAGCAATGGAGCACAGATGTTCAGCCAAAGGCACTCGGGGCTCAGCAGTGCCAGGTTTAACCCAAGAAGTATTCACCGGGCACCTACTATGTCCTTGGTACCGTGTGCAATGCAGGAGATTCAAAGACAAAGAAGGCATGGTCCCTGCCCTCCAACGGCTTATAGTCCAGTGGAGAAAGCCAAGAATATAAACCCCTAATGATAATAGATTTTAAAAAAAAATTGCGTAAGGGTAATGGCTAAACCATGGCAGATGTTTAACAAAGGCTAGGGAAACAGCACAAGCAGACACTTACGAGTCTTTAAAGTTGACAGACTATTAGGATGGTGTAAGAAAAATACAGGAAAATGGTCAGGGCTCCCTCGGATGTTCAGAATCTTGCCAAGCATTTGATGTAAATACATAACTGTGCACGTGGACCCAGGTGTTCCTTGGGTATTGCCTGTGGATGTGTGTGGGCACCCAGGTGTCCTGGGTTAACGGACTTGAGTATAAAGAATGAGTGGCTCTGGTCCACAGTGCCCCCTACTCCTGGGATGCCCCTGGGGGGGCTACAGGGAGGCCACTACTGCCGCTGGAGGCTGTTGCTCCCAGGGCCCCCGGGTCCTTCTGGGAGGCCACCACCACTGCTGCTGGAGGCTGCTGTAAGCTGGTGCTGCTAAGGAAGCTGAGGACTGAGCTCATGTCATCTGCCAATGGCTCCCAGGATCTTTCCCAATTACCTTGTGTGGAATTGAGTGTGAGGGGTCTGGTGACCCAGTCAGGCATGTGAGGGGTCTGGTGACCCAGACTGGCATGTGAGGCGTGACCCAGTCTGTACAATGGGTTTGAAGGGTGTGAGCCTTAACCCAACCATACAATTTGCTACGTCTGCAGGATTCTGACAATTGCCCTAGCAAGACAGATGGAGAACAGACCATTGTGCCTGGGGCACAGGGGGGTCAGATAAAGGACACCTTGGGACAACATGCTGTGAAGTCTAGACTTGATTCTGGGGTAGGGGTGTGTGTTTTGGGTTTTAATGTCTTTGGCACCATAATCCATACACCCACGTTTCTGATGACTGGCTGAGGCAGCAGTAATGAGCTGAGAGTGAAGTGAGGTTGGTCATGACTCTAACAGAGTAGACCCCTTCCCCAGCAGGAATCCAAGTGGTGGAAGGATGATCCCACAGTAGCAAAGCTGGAGCCCAGTACAAACTAGCTGGGCTGCAAGCTCACTCCACTCAGTCCACTGTCCCTCAAACGCATGGCAGGAAAGGGCAGAGCAGTGCCCGAAAACCCAGGCTCTGGAACGAGAGCTGCACTCCAGCTCTGTTCTGTGTGACCACAGTACCTGACCCTATCAGCCCCAGCTCCTCACCTGTCAAAGGGTCATAACCAGATCAGGGGTGTGTTTAGCAGCTAACCTGCACTGAGTGCTTCCTGTGTTCCAGACATTGTTCCAGTGCTTCATGTATGTGTAAATTCATTTAATTCTCACAGGGTCTGGATGGTTGCTCACTTAGGAAAGCATGGTGCTGATAACACCAACATCAAGAGTTCAGATTCCCTTACCAGCTAGCCACTAAAAAAAATATAACTCTCAGCACCCTGTGTGATATTATTTCCTTGTTCATCAATGAGGAATCTGGGCAGAGAAATTATGTACTTATTCAAGGTCTCACAGTGAATGTGTGACATGCTGGGACAGGAACCCAGGCAGTCTGGCTCCAAAACTCACGTCTTAACCACTATTCCACACAGTCTCTCAATACTGAAAAACTATTTTGAATGACTTCTGCTGGGAAAAATATCATTCTTAAAGGACCTAGCACACAGCTGGTGTCAACATATGGTGGCTGTTAATATTGGTCCTAACGACAGCCGCAAAAGGCATTAGGAGTGACTGCCTACATGAAGAGGCACCCTGGCCATATTTCCTCTTGGGACACCCACCCTTCTGGCTGTGCAGTCTGTTGACCTAAAAGAGAAACTGAGACCAAACACATATAGCAAGGTTTATTGAGCCAATATGATGATTGCAACTAGGGAGACACATAGATCAGGCAGCCCAGAAAATGTGTTCTGAAGAGGGCCAGCAGAGCTTAACACTTTATAATCACAAGAAGGGGGAAGGGTCAAAGGAGAGAGGAAAGCACAACCCTGCCTAATTGCCTCACCGTTCTTCTATTGGTTGTACATGACAAACAGATTTGGGATTATTACTATGTTACATCCTATGTGCAGGGATCTACGGTAAGGGTAATAAAAAGTATTCCAGGTTATCCTATGGTTTATTGGCACCATTATGGCTGCTTCTAAGTAAAATGGTCTTATGAAAATGTTTTCCAGGACAGGTGGACAGGTGACTTTCCCCAGGTCTCCCAAGGCACTCTAATTTAGTTGACCTGGTCAGAGCAGATTCTTTTGGTTATCAATCTCTAGGGCCTGGTCAGACTCCCCAGAGCTGCCAGCTCCTCACAGGCCCTCAGCAGGTGTCCTTCCTGACCCTGGCCCATTACTGCCAGGCACAGCCTTACTCCTGACCGTCCGCTGTGCTGGTTGGGCTTCAAATGTGATGATGAAACCCCAGAGCAGACTCACTAAATGTGACCAGCTCAGGTCCTCCCCAAATCAGCTCCAGCATCCCCAGAAGATTAGGGAGGCACTGGGCATATGCCTGCAGAGCTCCCAGCAACAGCTCCTGGTGAAATTTTATCTGCCAGTGCCCAGATATATACTTGTATGACAGTGCCTGTCCTCAAAGCACACACAAGTTAGTAAGCATGAACTTACTGCAATAGCGCCTAACCAGTCTCTCCACACCTGTGTCTGGCCCCATCCAACCGATCCTGCACAAAGTGTCTGGGGTGAGATTTTTAAAAGTATATCTGATTCTGTCACTCATAGCTAGAAGCCCTCCAGCTACTCACTGGCTAAACTCTAAAACCCAGCTCCCCACCCTCTGTCTCTCCAATCTCTTTACAACACTCTCCCCCTCTGCTCAACAGGTACTAGTAACACTGACTCTTTCAGTTTCCCCAAGAGAGCACATTCATTCTCCCCGCAAGAGGTTCCCACACGCTGATGGATAATTTGGCTGGAGTGTCGCTTCCTCAGCAAGCCATCCTCAACGTCCCCCCACCCCGCCCACCATGGCACTTGTTCCAAAGCACTTATCACAGTCAGAATCCTGAAATGACTGGGGTAGCCGCCTCCCCTACTAGGCTGCACACTCCCGGGACCACGTCTGCCTCCTTCACTGATGGATCCCTAGCACGCAGCACAGTGATTAATGAATAAAAACATGAATGAATGGAGATAAAAGATGAAAAAGAATAATTACCCTAAGGCAGGTATGAACAGTACTGCCAGAATCAGAAGGGCATTGGAGTGCATCTGATACCTAGTTTTAGTCCAATGCCCTTACATTACAGGGGTGAAACTGACCACAGGAAGAGATGCTTCCTGGTCACATGTGCTCCATGCAGCTGTTCCTTGCTATTAAGCAGTAACTTTCATAATAGTGCTCTTTCAGTTCTTAAAAGGGCATCACTTTTCTGTTCCATAATTTACTTCAGTGTGTACAACGAAGAAAACAAACTGAGAATGTAAAGGCTTAGAGTGTTTATAGCAAAGGAACGAAGCCTTATTAAGAAGAACGTTGAGACCATCAGCCCCTGGACTCTCCCTCGAAGAACACCAGGGAAAGGAAGGGAGACAAGTCACAGTTCCCAGCTGAGCCCCCAGAGCCAGTTGAATGGTGCCTGAATCTGCGGGAAAGCTGCAGAGAAGCATGAGGCCCATCACAGCTTGTTAGAGGCTCACAACTTTGCACAGTACCTTCAGGTTGTAGAAAGTTAACTTATACGAGTTCAGAGTCAACCAACATTTACTGAATACAACTGTGTGTCAGGCCCCTTTCAATGTATTATTTCATTTAATAGGTATCATTCTCTATTTTGCAAATGAACAACCTGGTGCTGTCAGGGAGAGGTAAACCTCACCAATCAAGTGTACAACTGAATGAGAACTTCTGCTCTCTCTTAGAAGTAACTTTTCCACAGGGAAGCCACTGTGCTTTTTGAAAATTTTAAGAACACTTACACTAGATCAAAGGTGAAGCAGATATCAACATATAAAAGAAAAAATTTTTAGCAGACATTTTCACATTTCCTAATAAATAATATTTGCTAGTTTTACTTGTTGACTAAATTTAAACGGGGAACAAAAGGCTCAGAAGTGAACCAACTGGTTTTTTTGTTTGTTTGTTTAATCTTTTAGCTTAAAAAAATAGATAAAAAGACAGTTAAGAT
>NW_007726902.1:122428-128012 GCF_000696425.1 Galeopterus variegatus | reverse complement strand
ACATTTTCACATTTCCTAATAAATAATATTTGCTAGTTTTACTTGTTGACTAAATTTAAACGGGGAACAAAAGGCTCAGAAGTGAACCAACTGGTTTTTTTGTTTGTTTGTTTAATCTTTTAGCTTAAAAAAATAGATAAAAAGACAGTTAAGATGGATTTCAGAGGGAAGGGAAAGAAGGATTTTATAGGCCAAGGATAACAAGCTGGGACCTGTCAGTCTCTCAAGGTAAGCAGCCAGGAGAGATGGCGCTTTCTCCAGAACACTGCCAAGTGGGACAGCAAGATCCCCAAAGGATGCGCCTTGTGAAATCCTAGTGTAAACAGGGAACTACAAACTAAAACAGGAAGATGCCACTTCAACCATAAGAATGGCAAATTTAAAACTCTGAAAATATTAAGCATCAATAAAGAAGTGGGGAAAGGAGTGTTCCCCTACATTTTTCATGGGAGCATAAACTGGTATTCTGGAAGGCAATTGGAGGTAACTTTTAAATTTAATATGTGCATACCCTCTGACTTCAAACTTCTCTACCAAGTTTAACCTCACAGCAATGGTTCTCAATGTGTGTCTGGAAATCCTGAAACCTAACACCCTTTCAAGAGGTCCATAATGTTAAGCCCATTTTCACAATACTATGTTGTTATTTGCCTTCTAATTCTCATTCTTTCATGAGTGTACACAGTGGAATTTCCAAAGGCTACTGATGAATGAATGAATACAATAAATGACAAGCAGATAGGAGAATTCAGTCATCTGTTAAGCCAGACATTAAGAATGTAACTGTGCATTTTCAGTTAAAAATTATTCCCTGTTTAAATTGCCCATTCTTTTAGTAAAATTCCATAAATAACCTTTTATTCTGTTTCTTCCAATCCGCCTTTTAAGATAACACCTCTGGCGTAGAAATCACAAGCTGTGTGCCTAAGGTGTTTTTCAGAACTGTTGGTGTTAGGTTGTCCCAACACAAACCAAGCTGAGCATACACACCTTTCCACTGCAGCTGTTTGATATCAGTCAGAGGGCCAAAAACTCCACCTCCAGATCCTGCTAATGCCACCATTTACTGAACATACAGAGGCATATAGATGGCTCGTGCCTGTGCAGATCCATGAAAAACTCCCTCAAACCCTTTAACCAATCACAATCCCCCATGTCCAATAAATTCACCTTCTTTCCCATTCTGGACAAGGCAGATTTGAGGTACAAATCTCCTGTCCTCTCATTTGGCTACCTTGTGAATAAACCTTTTTCTCTGCTACAAACACCAGTGCTTTGGTATTTGGCTTTCTGCTGCACACAGGAAATGAACTCCATTTGGTTCAGTAACAAAGAAATTTGCAAAATGGAAAACAATGACACTCTTATTACTAAGTTTTTGTTTTTGAAAGTTATTTTGCATAAAAATAGATGTGTGAACATGCAATGGGTTTTTAATTTTATATTAATTAATAAATATTTTTAAAATTTCTCAGAATTTCTAATATGATAAACAGTGATAGATAAAACCCACAAAGGTTCTTTGGAATCCTCAAACAAATTTAAGAGTGTAAAGGGGTTCTGAAACCAAAAAGTGAAAACCACTGCTGTAGAGAAACACATTTTGCATGAGGAAACACGTACGAGGATGTTCACTAAACTGCTGTTTGTAGTAGGAAAAAGTGAAATAAACGTCTGAGTCCACAAATAGTTTAACTAACTAAGGTATGGTCATACTATAGAAAATGATGCCACAGTTTAAAAGATTGAGGCAGAATGTACATACACTAACAGAAAATCATCTCCAGGACACATTAAAAATAAACAAGCAAATTTCAAAATAATATGCATGACATATTTTATTGAAAACTTAATAATGTTAAAAAACTAATAATGTTTTTTCATATAAGCATAGAACAGTGTAAAAGAATACACAATAAACAGTAAGAGTAGTTACTTCTGGAAAAGAGACTAAGATTAGGATGTGTCAAAAAAAAAAAAATAGGCCAGGGCTAAATTTTTCTTCTTACTGTCTGAACATTAACACAGACACAGACATACAGACATCTGGCAAATTAAAATTAATCTGGAAAATTCCCTTCACTGCCACACCAAATGTTTTTTCATATAAGCATAGAGCAGTGTAAAAGAATACACAATAAACAGTAAGAGTAGTTACTTCTGGAAAAGAGACTAAGATTAGGATGTGTCAAAAAAAAAAAAAAATAGGCCAGGGCTAAATTTTTCTTCTTACTGTCTGAACATTAACACAGACATATAAGCATAGAACAGTGTAAAAGAATACACAATAAACAGTAAGAGTAGTTACTTCTGGAAAAGAGACTAAGATTAGGATGTGTCAAAAAAAAAAAAATAGGCCAGGGCTAAATTTTTCTTCTTACTGTCTGAACATTAACACAGACACAGACATACAGACATCTGGCAAATTAAAATTAATCTGGAAAATTCCCTTCACTGCCCACAGACATACAGACATCTGGCAAATTAAAATTAATCTGGAAAATTCCCTCCACTGCCACACCAGCAGCAGGCTGGTGGGCCTCCTGGGCCTGACACAGTGAGCACCTCAGGATAGTCTCGCTGAACTCACAAACATGCCTGTCTCATCAGCTGAAGCACCAAGTCAAAGGATAGCCTATTTATCCTTCATTCCAGAATAATCACCACATTCTGAGCCAATCTGGAAGTTGTAATTTTTCTCAAGGCTTTTCTACTTTATTTATCCCATCTATAATTTAGTACAGCTTCCCACAATCACAGAAATAAAACACTGAGCGACCATCTGTAAATTGAGGGCTCCCATGACCCCTCTTTTGGGTTCAATCACTTGCTAGAGTAGCTCGCAGAACTCAAACACTTTATTATTCGCCAAATTTTTTACAAAGGACATTTTAAAGGATACAAATGAACAGACAGCTGAAGAGACACACAGGGTGAGATTCAGAATGGTCCTGAGTGAAAGAGCTTCTGTCCACACAGAGCTGGGATGAGCCACCCTCCCAGCACATAGATATAACCCAGAGGCTCTGTTAACCCTGTCCTTCCAGGTTTTTATGGAGGCTTCCTTATGTAGGCATAATTGATTAAATTGAGTTGGCCATTGGTGGTCCCCTCAACCTTCAGCCCCTCTTTTCCCCCTGGGTTGGCTTGTTGGCTTAAGTTCCAGTTCTCTAATCGCACCTCCATCCTGAGGCTATCCAAGAGCTCCAGGCCATCAGTGACCTCATTAGCATACAGAAAGACGCTTGTCACTTTGCAAATTCCAAAGGTTTTAAGAGCAGAGTGCTGAGGAACCAAAAACCAAATATATATTTCCTATTACACATCACAATAGTGTTCTTCATAACCATCAAAAAGAAAAATGTCCAATGGTTGAGATAACCTGACAAGTTCCCAGGAAGAATCCTGCTGATAACAATCCTCTGCCTGTAATTGGATAGCCTTTCAAATATTTAGTATACTGGGAGGAATTGATCTCCTGAAGAGATGTAATAATTGGTGCTAAACAAGTCAGTCACTTAGACTGGTGAGCTTCAGCTTCCTAGCTCACGGTTCTACTATTTTATGATTTTATTTATTTATCCAGGTATCTCCTCACATCTAGAAACAAGCCAATATGACAGCAATAACAGAATGGTCTGGTACTTTTATGAGAATTAACAGACTAGAGCAACAATACAAATAGCCCTAAAAAAGGCTCACTTAGGAGTTGACTATATGATAAGAGAATCATCACAGATCAATGGATAAGGAAAGGGTTCCTCAATAAATGGCAATGGGAGAATTATCAGCTAGAAACTTGACTTATACCATCAAAAGAACAAAACAGATTGAAATGGTAAATGTTTAAATAAGATTGTTAAAGATGATCAGAAAAAAATAGAAGGATATTTTAATGCTCTATGGATGGGTTATGTCAGTCTAGTAATAATAGAAATGAAGAAATAAAAAGTTAAAAGATGGACAGTTTTGATGACTTAATTTCTGCTCATCAAAACAGCATAAACAAAATTCAAAGATAATTGACAATTGCAAAAGAAAATATCTGCAGTAAAGGATAGCTAAAAAATATATGAAACTATTTTATCCACAGAAATAGTTAATAAAACCCATTGAGAAACCAACATCCCCTTTGAAAGAAAAGCAAAAGAAAATTCACATAATTATATAAATGGAAAAAATACAAACGAAAGAACATACAAGGCTGTAACAAATAAATATTTCTTAACATAATGGCATACCTTATTCACTATTAAACTGTTGACGATAATTGGTTAAATGCTGTGCTGACTGTGGGGAAAAAGGCATTCTCTTTGCCGCTGGTAGAAGTGTCAACTGAGGACCTTTCCAGAGGACAACCTGACACATAAATCAAGAGTCTTGAAAATGTTTGTGTATACTTTGATCTGATAATTAGATTTACACAATTTGTTGAAATACTGAGAAGTTTACAGAAAACAGGTTTATGTCCAGGAGCGTTCTTCACAGTGCTATTTATATAAGCAAAAAACTGTGAAATGGTTAAATTTTGATACACCTGTAAAACATTCTATGTTGTAGCCAACAAAAATCAAGTTTACAATGATTTTAAAACATGCTAAAATGCCCCCGATTTAGTGCTTGGTTTTTAAAAGAATACAAGTTACTAACTATGTATGTATAAAAAAGCTTGGAGCAAAATATAGTAAGATAGAACCGTGGTTATATCTGGTTGTGAAATTACTGCTATTTTCTTGTCTATATTTTCCATATCTTTCTACAGTAAGTCTTATCTTTATAATCAGATAAAATATACATATATAAATATTTATAAAGATGAAGAAGTGCCAGCTTTAGAATGAATAAAACATAAGAAAGAGGAGTCCTCCTTCCTCACACACACCTTTTACACCACATAGAACTAGGTGTGCTTTGGTACCACGAAGATTCTCTTTAGGCCACCTTCTCCCCAGGCAACTAATGTCCTCCTACTGCCCTCAGAAACCCCAAGGCATCTGGTCTACCTCATCTGGACACAGCCAGGGCACAATGCTCCAAAACTGCCTCCCCTTCTCCACTTGGTACCAAACTCTCACTGTCTCAGTTAAGGAAGTCAGTTGGAGTTTGATAAGAAAGCAATCCAAGGAAGCAATCAGCTGCAGAAGGATGGAGTTTGCATGGTTTTTAAAAAGGATGTTGGGTCGGCCCGGTGGCGCACTGCTACAGTGCGCCGCTTGGGAGCACGGCGGCGCTCTCGCCGACGGTTCGGATCCCACATACAGACTGGTTCCCGCTCGCTGGCTGAGCGAGGTGTGGGCGCGGCACCGAGGGTTGCGATCCCGTTGCCGGTCCCGGTCCGGTGTGGGCGCGACACTGAGGGTTGCAATCCGCTGTTAGACACGAAAAAAGACAAAAAAAAAAAAGGATGTTGCTAAGCCAAACCTGGGTTCTGAGGAGGTTCTAAGATTTATTTTAAGTTTTTACTAGGGGTGGTGGTTTTATCTGTTTCAAAATATTAGTTATTTTTTCCACAGCAGTAGCCTCATTTTTTTTTCTTCCTTTTTTTTTTTTTCAGTGGGGGGGGGGGGTAAGGGGGGGAAAGCAA
>NW_007726902.1:115566-122252 GCF_000696425.1 Galeopterus variegatus | reverse complement strand
GAGGGTTGCGATCCCGTTGCCGGTCCCGGTCCGGTGCGGGCGCGACACTGAGGGTTGCAATCCGCTGCTAGACACGAAAAAAGACAAAAAAAAAAAAGGATGTTGCTAAGCCAAACCTGGGTTCTGAGGAGGTTCTAAGATTTATTTTAAGTTTTTACTAGGGGTGGTGGTTTTATCTGTTTCAAAATATTAGTTATTTTTTCCACAGCAGTAGCCTCATTTTTTTTTCTTCCTTTTTTTTTTTTTCAGTGGTGGGGGTGGGTAAGGGGGGGAAAGCAAGGGGGTAATGAGTAATTAAATATGGATCCTCTAATGTGCTGGGTATTTTAAAGTCAGAGAACGATGTGCATGGAAGGAGAACACTGCACACTGAAAGGAAACAAATGCTGTTTGGTTAAGTTCCTATATATATATATATATATATATATATATATATATATTTTATTGGTCTCATTACTAAATCTTTTTTTTTTTTCCTTTTTGTCTTTTTTACTGACCGGTAACGGGATGGCAACCCTCGGTGTTGCGCCCGCACCGCGCTCAGCCAGTGAGCGGCAACCGGTCTCCACATGGGATCCAAACCCTCGGCGGGAGCGCCGCCACACTCCCAAGCAGCGCACTCTCCAGTGCGCCACCGGGCCGGCCCTCATTACTAAATCTTTGCCTATTATTTCTCAATTCATATTTCTTGCTCTATTACCATTATTCTAGTCAGTTCCAGTGACACAGAGTTTTCAAATATTTTTGATGACAACCTTCCTTTTTAATAATGGCTCTTTCAAGATATATAAAATCCCATTTTAGAAACAATACAACAACTAATACTCGGGATCCAAAAATGCTAAAATCCTACTGACCTCCCTGTTCATTCTGTTCATTTACACACACTTTATTGAATGCCTCCTAAGTATCAAGTTTTATACTGGAAGCTTAAGGAGAGAGCAGTAAACCTGGCAGAGGACAGATGGTCCCTCACTCAATGAACTTACAGTTTGGTGGGGAGACAGGATTCAACAAATAATCATTCAAGTAATTACTGAATTGCAACTTGTGGTAAGTTACAGGAGGAAAGTTACAGTGTGTTAGGAGAACATATATTAGGAAGTCCAACTTAAAGTTGCCATTTTACCCATGAAAGAAGCCATTTCTTTCCTAAAACCAGGAGCACATCAAAATGCCTCTTCCAATCTTCAAATAGAGTCACACTCAGAAGGAGTTGCAGGTGTATGGTGTATAAGGTTTTGCTTTTTTCCTACTTACTTGAAACAGGAACTCAGGAATGCAAAACTCTCCTGGAAATTGATTTCATTCTTCTGGAGACTGATACTGTTCTTATCTACTTTCCTTTCTATGTTGGCAGAGTGGGAGTACTTGCAAAGATTCATACACGAATAAGCCTTATATACAATAGTAGAAATTTTGAAAAAACATGAATGTCTACTAGGGGACTGCTTAGATGCATTATGATAATATATGCTATGGAATATTGTTCCGCCTTCCTATTTAAAAAAATGCAGAGAAAGAAAACAATGAATCTGTACAAAGTGTCCACAGTAGCTACCTCTACCACACGGTGAAGAAGGTTCATGAATCCTCTACCATGAGAATATATGTTGCGACTACTTGTACAAGAAAAACACAACACAAGCACTAATGAAGTAAAACATGTATTCAACAGTAGTGTCTCTGGCAGCACGCCTCCTTCTGGAAAGGCTTTAGAGTCTCTAGGTTCTTTGGTTCTAAGTGTGACTTGAGAATGTGCTGTTATGGGACCTATGCCATGAGATCTAAACATTAGCCCACTCTTACAGACACTTCCGAAAATAATCAATCAGCTTTCCCAGCTGATACATGCTAAAAAGCAGTCTGATGATATTCCCAAAGATGTACCTAAACTCAGTCACAACAGAACAGATGACTTAAGCTGCCCAGCTGCTGACTCAGTTGCAGGAAGTAGAAGGGCAACTGCAAATAAATGGTACTGGAAGCAGCTGCAGTTATATCTGTCCTCTGACTCACCAGGGCTGGCCCAATGCCTGCCTTGCAATGATAGCGAAAGAGCAGCTAACTCAGAAAGACCAAGACCAGCTGCCCATGGGGAGGCCTGCTGGGGAGGATGGTGGGGAGAGAAGGATCTCTAGCAGACTAGACACCCTTTCCTTAAGGGCCTTAATCAAGGGCAGCTTGCTGCCATGCCTGTGAGAATCTGTGGCCTGGGCAGGGTCTGTTCCTCTATTCTGAGAGGAGCCCAGTACACTGAGCTAGTGAGAAAATGAGCCAAAGACTAATGGGAGGCCTTCAATATGAAGCAAAATACATTTTATCACATGAGGACATTCCCCAACACACACACAAAACCCTCTCTTACATCTAAAAAACAATCCATGCTAATTTTTTGATTTATTAGAATCTTTTCTTTAAAGTAAAAATGTTTCTTTAAAGCAAAATTACCACAGTTACAAACTGATTCCTATTTACAGAATACCAGTTAATGGAAAATTTACTTTTCAGAAAGTAACTGAAAAAATAAAATTTATCTTATGCTTAAGAGGATTGTATATTCACAATGAATGAATTTTTATACATACTAGTCTATCAATACAAGTGGAAAAGAGAAAAATTGATATGTGTAATCATTAAAGTTGATTTTCCCATTTCTAACTTCATACACACACACCAGTGCAAACAGGGAAACGAGATTTGCTGCGCCCCTTCTAATGTCAATCCCTGGTATCCTAACTTCGACCCCCACCTCTGTGCGACTGTGCCCCTAAAGCTCCAACAGCCACATGCCATCTCGTGCCTCCCGGCTTCAGCTTGCACTGCTCCTATACCTGGAATCCTGCCTCCAAGCTCAACTCAAACTCTTCTCAGCCCTGAACCCTTGGCTGTTCCTCTGAGTTAAAAGAAGCCCCTCCTTTCTGCCTTCCCACTGCACCAGTCTTTAGCACACACCCGGACACCGCCCAGATTCCATGAATCCTCTGTCAGGAGGGATTCCTGACATGTTCAACATCCTCTGACATGTTCAACTTCTCTGCTAGGTCATACTTCCAAGGGGCGGACTGTGTCTTACAAATATCTGACACCTCATTGCCAAGGAACAGTACCATGCACGAGGCTCAGTAAATGTCTGATGCTGCCAAAACCTATCACCTTTCATTCACTCAACAAATGTTTATAGAGTGCCCTCACTGTGCCAGGCAAGACACCAGGTTCTGGGGAAATCACTGGAAGATTAAGTATCTCACAGATGAGGCAGTCACATGGACAGATTATAATGCAGTGTGTAAGTACGGCAGTGAGAGTATTCCAGGCACCAGAAAGGGAGGCAGTAACTCTCAAGAGAGGGGAGATGAAGTCATGTTTTAAGTTTGCAAGTCCTATCTAACTCCTTCTGGGGCCTGCGTCCATTGATCAATGAGGTGGGCAAAGTGCTGGTCCATTTAAATTACCCCTCTCTCTGTGTTGCTGTTCTTTTTTGGTCAGTTTTTGGCTTAGTGCATACAGCTAAACTGCACAAGATTAAATACTGTATGACGTGATCCCACTCTACCAACTCCACATATTAATTTACATACCTGTCCCATCCTCTCTAAAGCCCTTCTTCTGGTTCTAAATGTACACAGTACTCAATCTGATAGGTCTTCTCTGGTCTTAATAACTTCAACCCACATGCCTGTCCTCCCACTGGAACTCCTGAAGCACTTTAGAAGACACTGAAATCTGCTCTACAGCTCTTCACCAACTGCCTGCCAGCGTTCACCTACCCAAACCTCAGAGATCAATACCCATCTTGTCACTGATTACACACTGCAGGGAGAGGACTTTGTCTCAAAATTCCTTCCCATCCTCCACAACGAACAGCAATGCTATGCACACAGCATGAGCTCAGACCCTTTCTGGGCGAACTCACTCCCAACCCCAAACAAATGTCTCTCATACAACCCATCAGTTTGGATATATCTAAGGCACTACTGGTGCAGGTACCTTAGGAATCCCTCTAGTATGTGGCTAGAGGTGGAGCTTGGTCACAGAGGGTGACCAACTCCTCCCTCTGGCTCTCTGTCCCCACCAAGTGCCCAAGAGTTTTTCTTCCAGGACAGGGACTGTGCCTTATTTATTCCTGGGTCCGTGGTGCCTGGCACTGGGTTCAGCACACAGCAGGTAGTCAAGGGGCACTTGCTGAAAGGAAAGATTATCTCCAGGACTCAAGCTACTTCCAAGCTACTTTCAGCTGGAAACCTCAACTCCCTGTCATCTGGAAGATGAAAAGAAACCCCAACAACTATGCCTGCCTAAAAACCAGGAAAACTGAAAACTTATTTTCCAGAATGAATTTGGCAACCTCCAGCCACACTGAACAACTGAGTGCTGGAGATCACAAAATCAAACTCATCATCACCCTTTTCTAATCAACTCTTCCCTCAACTTCACTATTTCCATCACGACCAGCATTTTCCAGTCACCCCAGCATACAACCTTTGCAGCAAGTTTGACCAGCCTCGGCCCTTCATGACCTGTTAAAATCTAGGTACCCAAGAGCACCCTCATCTCTCAGAAATCACCCATCCTCTCCCAGAAATCACCCATCCTCTCCCTTCCCCTGTTCACATTAACCATGCACAAGACCTCAACGGGTGCCCCATCTTATAGCATCTGGCCTTCCTAACTCCATCCTCTCCCCTCCTTCACACACCCTACAGCCACCATCAGGCTATTCTGTTTTAGGTAGTGTTTTCAACCAGTCTGTTCTCTGCTCAAACAATAATTTCACACCCTCGAAACCATCGGTCTGTGATATGTTCCAATCTGACCTAAACCCATATTCACTCTCAGATCCTGCCCTGACTAATCCTCCTGCCTTGACTAGGATAGTCCACTGTATCTCCCCTTCCAGAAATATGTAACATTGTCTGCCATCTCCAAATCCTGACAAAGGTCTCACTTTTGCTTATCCAAATGCCACCCACCCTCAGACATAAGCTTTCCGCAAGGTCCAGCCCCACTGACCAACTGTCTTTACCCCTCCTGTTGATTCATAAACACTCTCTCCTGTGCTGCAATTCAGAACAGCTGATGAGTGTAATGGGGAACCCTGAGCATTTTCTGATTGTTAAACTTGCTCCCTTCCACTGGAGAAACTGATTTAGAAATTTTATGCTTGGCTGTCTTAATCGCAAACTTTAGCTTCTGTAACCTAGCTTGCTTCCTGCACCCATGCAAATTAGGCTCTGGAGCTGACCAATGAGCTATGTCTCATAGCCAACCAGTCCGGACTAACAGACTTGCATCCCTCATTTGCATAAGAGGACCTAAATGAGAACTTGGGCAGGAAGTTTTTGGCTATATAAGGCGGGCCTTTTCCCTCATTCAGGGAGACGGAGCTTAATGCTCCTGCTCTTCTTGCTTGCAAGCAATGAAGCACTGTAACACCAAAAAGAGTTGTAACAACAAAAAGAGCTGTCAACTATTAAAAAAGCTATAAAAATAACTCCGGTCTTGGATTCCTCTGTGCAGAGTGCCTCACAACACTGAGGAAGACCAGTCACTTAGCCATGTGATCCTGCCCAAACCACCAGACTTTTGAACCTCCCAGAACTGTTAAGATCAAATGAGAATTTGCATAAAGGAGACTTGTTTATCTCACATTCATAATAAGGTCGTCCAAGTGGAGGATCCCAAGTGGAGGATCCCAAGTGAATGATGTTTCCTATCATTCACAAACCTGCAGAGCTAAAGAATCAGTAAATACCAATTAAATGTAAGATAGTGAAAGGAGAACACACTTCATGGAGCATGTGTCTTCACATCCTCCATTTCGACACTCGAGAATTTCTCTGGTACAAAATTTTAGGCAGCTATACAAATGTTTGCGGGGGCCGGGTGATGGAAAGAGGGAAGACGGTTGTACTTGGCAAATCTGATGGCAAGGGTACTAGTCATATGACTGCCACAGTCGGACATGAATTTAAGCCATAGTTCAAACGGGCGCAGAGAACAAAAGAACTGAGGAACAGAGATGCAGCAGGGTCGACAGAGAAACAAATGAAGCACGTGGGCAAAGAACGCTTCGTTCCATAAAACTGGGGTCATCTTCCTTCCCAACGTTCACGCCCATCGCAGGTAGGAGCACTACCAGGGGCGTGCCGAGATTCAGGCCTGTATACAGCAAAACCACATCTCATCAGACCCGGGCAGCCCTTGTTAGCTCCGGCCGGGCCCGGCCCGCCCCTCCGGCGCTCGGGCCTTACCGATGGAGATCTCCTGAGCGAAGGCCAGCGAGATGAGCAGCAGAGGCAACCCCACGGCGATGCATGTGACCATCTTGTCCACGGCCAGCTCCAGCCGCAGCCCCTTGAACTTGGGCTCTGCGGGCTCCTTCAGCAAGAAGTCGGAGAACACGTACTCCGTGGCCAGGTGCGCGATGGCCATGTCTGCGGCGCGCCGGGCTCGGCCACACAGGCCCGGGGGGCCAGGCCCGGGTACCGCGGGCGTCGGGAGGGCCGCGCGGCGCTTTCACCCGGTCACCAGCCCAGCAGGAGGCTTTCGCTTTCCTTTTCCCTCTGCCCGCTCCCCAGCTGTCCCCACATCCCTTCTGCCTGTGTGCCCCCGGCTCCCAGTGCCCCCGCCGGGGCCTCGGCTGCCTCCGCTCGGCGCCGGATCAGGCGGGGCCCGGGGCTGCG
>NW_007726902.1:91347-115556 GCF_000696425.1 Galeopterus variegatus | reverse complement strand
AGCTGCCTGCCCGCCGACCCGTGCGCCCGTAGCCCGCCCGCAACGCCCTTCCGGCACCACCCGGGGAGAGGAGTACCCAGGGGCGTGGAGTTTCCGGAAACCCCGGCGACGCGGGGCGCGGTGGGCGCGGCTGCATCCCGCGCCCCTCGGTCCACCCCAACTCTCTCGCCCCACCCGCCATCCTCATTTTCTCCACGTCCTGGCACCCGGGATTTTTGAAATCAGTTCTGCAAACGACTCCTTTCCCTGTGCATAGGATGGGTGCCATGTTGGCCCCATCTCCAACATTTTTACAGGGCAAAATAGAGTTAAAAGGAGCTACAAAAGCTTCGAGAACAACGGGTGCTGTAAAAGTCCAATCGAGTGAGGGGGTGTTGCAGAGGGAGCTCTGGACCCTTCCAGGAGCTCCGCGTGAGAGGGAGGCGTGCGGACGGCGGTGAGCGCTGAGTGTGACTAGGTCTCAGACCTCAGTTAGAGCTGCTGGGTCCCCGCTTCATTTCCCCTCTGCCTTCCCACTCGGAGCCCTTGCCCGGGAGCCAGAAGAGGAGTGCTTGCGGATGTGTAGTCGGGGCTGCAGAGAGCTGCTTCTGAACCACTCACAGGATGTGGATGATGAAAGACAGTAGGAAATGCTCTGACCAGCAACACGGGGAATAGGGTGGACATTTAAACATGAGGGCTCCTTGGGGCGTGGCTTGGCTGCCTTCTGTGCTCTTTGTACCCGCAGGCAGGTCTATGGATGCAAGCCTCAACTTCCACCCCTGCCTGTCCTCTAAACACATCCAACGGCCTACACAACTCTCCACTTGGAGGGCTTGCAGCACTTCAAACTCATAATGGCCAGAACTTCAATCCTCATCTCCCCCTTAAACCTGAACTCCAGTCTTCCCCATCGTTACCAGATGCACCATCGTCCACGCAAGGACCCAAACTAGAAACCTGGAGTGCCAACTTTTAACACTTCCATCTCTCCCTGCTGCCATTACCAATTTCCAAATCCTTTTGCTTCTCTCTCCTAAATTTAGCAAATCTAATAGCTCCCCATCTGCACTGCCAACACCCCAATTCAGCCCATCATCTTCTCTCCTAACCACATACAGGAATGTATCCTCCAGGCTCCCCAAGCCATTCTCCCCCACAGCTTCCAGAGGGAGCTTTTAAAAGCTCCAATCTGATCCTATTACTACCCTACTAAAAGTGTACATTGTTTTTAGGGTAAAATTCAGATTTCTTAGCATGGTCATTGCCTGTCTCACCAACTTCACTACTTCCCTTTCACTTCCAGTTAGCTCAGCTCCTTGCCTCCTCCAGGACTTCTCCCTGCCCAAACACTCCCTATAGGGGCCTCTTTGCCTCGCTGACTGTTATTCACCCTTGTGGACTCAGTTTGATGTCACTTTCTCAGGAAAGCTTTCCCTGAGTAGACTGACCTAGATTAGGTTCCTTTGTTAAAGTCTCATAACACTGGCACCACCAGTTACTAGCTGTGTCATGGGGAAGTTACCTGTTCCTCCTGTGCCTCAGTTTTCTCACCTGTAAAATGGTCATATCTTTCAGATTTTGGTAAGGATCAAATGAGTTAACCCGTGGGAAGTGCCTAGGACAGTAACTGACAACTGGTGAATTCTTATGTACATGTTATCTGTTATTGTTGATCTCTATTTTTCTTCTTGACAATAATCACAATTACGACTCAACAAATGTTTGTTTAAATGTTTATTCATTTAATGTCTGTCACCCCCTTTATAAGGTCAGCTTCACGTGGGTAGGTCCGTACCCATGTTTACCACTTTTATCTCCAACACTTAGCACAAATGCCTGGCACAAAATTACTACAGTAGTAATTTTGATTAACATTATTAAATGAATGCCTGAAGGAATCTGAAAATGGTTCACCTTGAAAAAAAAAAATCTTTTAAGTGGCCCAGTTTACACTCATGTACCCATACGTTCAAAGCATATGTTAGAAACTGGTGATGGGCCGGTTCTGGGCTCAATGGATGGGGAACCAAAGATGAAGTGGGAGTGTCCCATTTCCTCAAGACTTTGCAGCTTAGTAAAAGACATAAGGCAAGCACACAGTTAACTATAACACAGGTTAGAAGAGTAAGTGATTATTGTGAAAGGTGGGGTGCGACAAGGGAGGTGCAGAGAAAGAGTAGGGGCTGGAAGGATGAGTCAGGTTGGGGCAGGCAGAGCTGAACAGGAGCTCTCTAGGAGTGGGTATGCCATTCCTCTTCTCTCCCTGCCTAGATCTACTCATCAGACAAGCTCAAACAGCCCCTCTCTGGGAAGCCTTCCAGGATCCCCTAGGTCTAATGAATCACTCCCTCCCTTAGCACTCTCCTCTTCTGGTCTAGCACGTAGCTCATCTGCTTTATGTGATGGTGGATTGCATGTCTGTGTTTTCATTACATATCAAGTTGCTCTGGGGATCTGGATTGAATCTCAGAAGTTCTGTAAATTACCCTCAGTCCTGGCAGGTTTTTACATTTACTAAGAAGTCAATCCATGTTTGTGGAATTTAAAATAGAGGCGAGAAAGAGAACTTGCTGGGAAATTAGAAGTAGAGACACTGGCACTGGTGTAGGGAAGATGAAAGGGAAGAAGTCATAGATGAAAAGATTCAGGCCAGAGAAGGTAGTCTGGATTTTTTTTCAGTAGGTGTCAGGCAGTTTGTGGAGAGGGGTTGAGAAGTAGAGATACTGGCACTGGTGTAGGGAAGATGAAAGGGAAGAAGTCATAGATGAAAAGATTCGGGCCAGAGAAGGTAGTCTGGATTTTTTTTCAGTAGGTGTCAGGCAGTTTGTGGAGAGGGGTTAATATAAATAGGAGTTAAAGAAGCCATTTTTTTCTACTGCAAAAATCAGATCAAACAATCTGACATGTACCATCATTCTTTGGAAGAAAACAAAAAGGCAAGAGCCTGGGTTCAGCTCCTGGGTTTGCCACTTAACTGCTCTGCAGCCAAGGATATGTCACTAGAAATCTCTAAGGCTCGATTTCCTCGTTCACCAAATAGGGATAATACTTCCTACCTTATTGGGTTGTTCTGAAGATTAAATATGATAATATATGTAACAGTGCCTGCCACATCAGAGGCACTTAGCATTTGATAACTGTCATTACCAACCTCAGGAGTTTAAATATGTCAGGTGAGAGTGTAGGTAACATTGCTTTTTTAAAACATAGACTTTAAATTTAATTTTAGGTTAGCTTTAGATTTACAAAATAATTGAGCAGATGGTACAAAGTTCCCATATGCCCCCAACCCTGCCCCCAGTTCCTCCTATTATCAACATCTTACAGTAGTATGATACACTTGGTGCCATACTAATTAACAGCCCAATATCAACACATGAATTAAAGTCTACAGCTTGGTATTAGTCTGTTTTCTGTCACTTATAACAGAATACCTGAAACTGGGTACTTATAAAGAAAAGAAATTTATTTCTTACAATTCTGGAGGCTGGGAAGTCCAAAGTCCAGGGGACACATCTGGTGAGGGCCTTCCTGGTGGGAACTCTCTGCACAGTCCCAGAGTGGCACTGGGAATCACATGGCTAGGAGGACAAGAGCGTCCTAACATGCTCTCTTCTTCTCCTTATAAAGCTACCAGCCTGCTCCCACTAATCCATTCACGAGGGAATAACCCTCATGGTCCAATCACCTCTTAAAGGCCCCACCTTTCAAATACCGTGTTGGGGAGTAAGCTTCAACATGAGCTTTGGAGAGGACAAACAACATTTGGACCATATCAAGTTTTTTCAGATTTCCTTAATTTTCTTTTAACATCCTTCTGTTTCAAGATCCCGTCTAGGATACCATATTATGTTTATCATCATGTCTCCTTAGCTCCTCTTAGCTGTGACAATTTCTCAGACTTTCTTTGTTTTTGATGACATTGCTTTTTTATAAGACACATTCAGAGATTACATTACACATCCTTCTCCCAAGTTTGCCCTTCCCCCACCTCTTCCCCACTGTCATTTGTTAGAAGGGGGCCAAGGTGAGTTGTGGACCTCATAGCCACTCTCCCAGAACTCCATTTTGTTAAAGATCTTTCACATTTGAATATGATACTTTTGCAATCCACATAGTCAAAGTCAAAATAGTCAAACTCACTAGATTGCCTGTTCTGTTTATATATTCATTCATTTGGGAAATATTTGCTGAGTAACTATTATGTATCTGCACTGTGGTCTCTGCTGGGGATACAGCAGTGAGCAAAACAGGTCAGAGGTCTTTGCTTCCACAGAGCCTACCTTCCAGTCAAAGAGGCAGATAAAAATCAAGCTAACATACGTATGAAATAATTATATACTGTGATAAGTGCTACAAAGGAAAATAACAGAGAAATAAATAACAGAGGAAAGAACCCACTTTAGAGAGGGCAGTGTGGGGCATCTCGATTAGGAAACCTAGGAAAAGAGATGGGGAGCTGAAGAGGTAGAGTGTTTCAGGCACAGAAAACAGCACCTGCAATGGCCCTGAGTCAAGAAAGAACTAGCAGGAGGTAGGAACTGATAAAGGCTGGAGCAAAGAAGAGTCCGAGAAGTTGGAGAGGTGGGCATGGGCCAAATCAGTCTGGGCCTCATAGACCAAGGTAAAGAGTTTGGATGTTATTAAAAGTGAAATGGAAAGACATTAAAGGATACTAACCAGGGAAGTGTTGTAATCAGATTTGGAAGAACACTGGCAGCTGTGGGGACAGCGGTTGGAGAGGGCAGGAAGGATGGTGAAGAGGCTGGTTTGGGGACTGCTGCAGTGATCCTGCTTGAGCGGATTTTGAGTCTACAGCTCAAAGTCAGGGTTCGAGAAACACAACTTGAATTTATTAACATAAAGATGGTTTTCAGGGCCGGCCCAGTGGCGCACTGGTACAGTGCGCCGCTTGGGAGCACGGCGGCGCTCCCGCCGAGGGTTCGGATCCCACATACAGACCGGTTCCCGCTCACTGACTGAGCGAGGTGCGGGTGCAACACCGAGGGTTGCGATCCCGTTGCCGGTCCCGGTCCAGTACGGGCGTGACACTGAGGGTTGCGATCCGTTGCCGAACATGGGAAAAAGACAAAAAGGAAAAAAAAAAAAAAAAGATGGTTTTCAGATCCAAGAGGATGGATGAAATAAACTATGGAGAGAGCTGTAACAAACTGCCATAAACTTGGTGGCACACATTTATTGTCTTATAGTTCTGGAACTCTGAAATCAGTTTCAAAAAGTCGGCAGGGCCAAACTCCCTCTGGAAGCTCTAGAGGAGAATCCAGTCCCTTGCCTTTCTAGTTTCTAGAGAAGCATAACTTGCTTTCCTTGACTCAGGGACCCTCTCTTCATCTCTAAGGCCAGCAGCATAACACCTTGCTTAAATTGTCACATTGCCGCTGCCTTCTTTAGTCCAGTCTCCCTCTGCCTCTCTTTTATAAGGACACTTGTGATTACATTTAGAATAATCCAGAATAAACTCCTTATCTCAGGATGCTTAACTTAATCACACCTGCAAAGTCCCTTTTGCCATATAAGGTAACATTCACAGGTTCAGGGATTAGGACATGAAATCTTTGGGGACATTATTCAGCCTACTACAGAGAGTAGAAGAGAGAAAAGGGCCCTGTATCAAGTTCTGAGGCATGCTAGCATTTTGGGCAGGCGGAGGAAAAGGAGCTAGCAAAAAAGATTGAGAAGGACTAGCAGCCAAGGAAGAAGGAAGGCTGGCAGGGAGTCATGTCGCAGAGCCAAGGGACTAGGGGATGTCCAGAGAAAGGAGCTGCCAATTGTCACCAAGAGGTTTAGTGAGATAAAGGTGAAGAAGTAGCCACTGGAAATGACATCACAGTTGGTGATCTTGACAACAGCAGATTGGGATGTGGGGGCTGGACACACTGGACTGGAAGCCATTACAGGGGATGGAGGAATGCATGGGGAGAGGTGGTATTGGCAGCAAGAGTGGATAACTCTTTATGTTCTGCTAGCAAGGGAAGAGACAAACTGGGTTGGAGGGGATCAGAGAGTTAAGGAAGGCAACTCCTTGCTTTCTGTTTTCAATGGCAGACATTGCTAATGATTTCATAGCATGATGCAGGAGGAAAAACTGCAAACTGAGTGTATTGGTCCATTTCTGTTGCTCATAACAAAATACCTGGAACTGGACAATTTATAAGAAAACAAAACTTATTGCTTACAGTTTCTGAGGCTGGAAAGTCCAAAGTCCAGGGAATACATCTGGTGAGGGTTTTCTTTGGTGGTGGCTTTACAGTGACATAGGGTATCACTTTTTGAGAAAGGCAAGAGTAGAGAAAGAAAGAGTCTCATGTGCTCTCCTTTTAAAGCCCTCAGAGCCACGCCCATGACCACCATGAAATGATCAACTTAATTGCCTTTTCAAGGCCCTATCTTTCATTTACCATACTAGGATTTCCCACCCTCTTTATACTGTCACAGTGGGGACTAAGTTTTGGGGAGACATCAATCCACCTCACTGAAGGAATGAAGTCTTTAAGAAAGTGAGACAGGATGAGATCCAGAGCCAAGTGGAGAGACTGGCCCTGCTAGGAGCAAGGGCACTTCTTCCATTATAACAGGAGGAAAAGGTGTGTGTAAATGAAGGTGGGTTGCTGTTCTCAAGAGTGTAACCGAGAATGAAGGAGTTAGAACGTTTGAGGAAACAATGTTTGAGGAGTCATATTACTTAGGGAGATATATTATTTTGTTTCATTTCTTCAAACAAGGATAACTCATAGTTATAGTGGCTAAATGTCTAAAAGATAATTCTTCTTTAACCACCACCCCTCTCCAGTTTAGTTATAGGTAATTTTGAGTGAAAAATAAAAACCACATACAAATAGCCAGCTTATAATATGTGAAACTTTATTAACAGGAGAAATGATACAATAAAACTACTTCGTGGTTTTGTTTTCATTAAAAAAAAAAAAACTGAAAAGGGAAAAAACTTGCAACTAAACAATTTGTTGTCTTACTAAAGATGGGTAATAAATAAGGCAATTACCATCATTATTATTATGTAATGATACAGCCTACACATGTATGGGAAAACTGTAGAGCACATACTACAAAATTACATTATCGGTAGTTAATTAGCAGGCTGGAATTCAAAATCTTTGTGGTGCCCTATTTAATATGACATTCAAGCAAACGATGCACAGAACTATTAGCATTTGCATACTATTATATGCAAGACTATAGCTTCTATTAAATTACCCATTTCCCCTCGCCAAGCTGAAGATGAGAAAGAAGTATGAAAGGTCCCTTCACCAGAGTCTGTACTAGTTCTAGTCATTCACCTGGACATTCAAATAATCCACTGCTGAGGCACATGTACTAATATCACTGATCTAGCATTGGCATTGATTGGCATCCCAGGGCATCTTGCCCTGATGTAAGGGCAATTTCTCGGTCAAGTAATAAACAGTATTGCATTTATCAATCTTACACCTAATGTCTAAGCATGCTTACGGAGAGTGCGGATTGCCTCACAAGGGGTTGAGTTTAGTTGTTCAATATTTTATTTTTGCATTTGAGCCTTGGAAACTGTAATACTTATCTTCGAAGCTCATTTAGTGGTTTCTAAACTGCCACTGAGACTTTTTCTAGCCTTTCCTTTTCTTTTGTTTCTCCTCCCATGAAGGGCTATGTCTTAAGAAGCATAGAATCTAGGATTTTGAGAGATCCCTTCTCCCAACCAATCAGCTGCATTGATGAATTCCTCCTGATGTTTCTCATGTGTTAAGGCTGTTATTATTTCATAGAAGATGGAGACTTGCAAAGATTCTCCCTAACTGAATAAAAAATAAGACTCAAAATTCAAGCCTAGACTCACCTCCTGCAAAGTCTTTCTTCCTTAGTCAGAGCTCATACTAAACTCACAGTGAGAGGACCTAGCCTGCTCTTTCACAGATTCCAGCCTTCCCACATTCTGAAATATAAATATAGATTCTCTAGTTGATTTTTCAAAATACAAATATTGCCACAGAAACATATTGTAAAAACATATAATATGATATGAGTTGTAAACATTTGAGTATTTCTACACATTTGCATGGAAACAGCAGCAATTTTTTGAAAAAAAGCTTATAACTGTTTTTTGTAACAGTGCATAGGCTATTTATATTAAAAGGGAAAAGGCTAGAAGAGCTGGTTAAAGCCTGAAAAAAACTCATTTGGTCCAATTTTATCAGCAGATACTGACAGACATTTCCATGAACTCAGAAAGTAATTTTCCCTGGAGCAACTAAGGGAAGCATCTTATGTAACAGTGTTGAAAAATCAGTGCCAGTCCACTGAGATGCCTGAAGCACTATAACTCTTTCTAGAAGTTGTCCATCTAGAAACTGACAGCTAAGGAAGCACTGTTTAATCTAAGAATTATGAAAGGTGGAATATAGCAATATCTCTCAGAGGTCTCCCACTTTAGCAAATTCATCCAGAGAACAGACTAAGATTTGGCATTTCTCGGTCATGCTCATTCTCTTTCTTCTATATTTTATACCTGAGGATTATTCACAGCCCATTTAAAAATAAATAAAGGAAAGCAAATTGCTTTGGATGATGTTCCAGAGGATCAGAAATCTGATCCAGGATAGTGTCAACCTTCCCTGGTGAACGATGCGTTGGTCCAATTTCTCCGTTGGCTGCCATCTGGCTGGCCCTGGAACCTCACCCTTTCCTGCTGAGGAAGACCAGACAGTTCACAGGGCATCCGTGGGGAGCGCACAGGACTGGACTTCCCGGTAAGCCATCTGCTTCCTTGCAGAGTGGAGTCTGAGTGAAAGAATCACGGTGGCAATCAGGAGGAGCAGTCCGAGGATAAAAAGGATGACCAAGGCTGCCTTGGCTCCTCTGGGACCCAGATTCTTGCCAAAGAAATAGAGCTTCTCCTTGCTGGGTTGTTCTGTGAAAAAGAAAAGGGAGGTGTCAGGCCCCTGCCTTTCCCTACGGTGTGAAACGGTGACATATTCACATGCAGGATGCGGGAAAGGGTATTATTACCATCAGAGGGCACTGTGGTTGGGTGGAATGCCCCTCCAGAAGGAGACTTGGTGAAGTAAGGAATCCTGTTGTCTGGACAAAGAATACAAGTTGATTGTTTTATAAACAATGGAAGGAGATTCTTTTCATGACATGAATCATTTCATTTCACCAGCAAGAACTGTGTCCCATCGGTGTCTGCCAGTCTTTCTTGGATTCTCACTGTGCTACTTCATACCAGTGCGCGTGCTGTTCCCTCCCCATTCACCTTTCCAGCTTCTGCTCACCCATTAAGATCGATCTCAAGTACTATGGCCTCTGTGAAACCTTGGTTTATATCCCCAAACTGTTAACCATTTCCTCCTACTGCTGCCACCAAACCCTGTACTCTGCACTGTTGTGGCATATTTCATATTCTATTATAGTTACATATTTACATAGCTGTCTCTCTTACTTGATTCTGAGCTCCTTGGGGGCTGTATTTGGGTGTTTCTCACGCCTCCTGTGTTCAGGGTCTACAGGAAGCTCGATGCCATCATCTGGCATCACTGACAGACAACAGTACCTATGTTCCGGAGGACCGTGTAGGTTGTCTCCATGCCAGCATGGATGTGGTCAGACACATGACAGTGTAGCAACCATGTCCCTGGGTGATCTGCAAACAGTTCAATGGTTTGGAATGTCCCAGGAAAGAGATCATATACATCTTCTCGGTAAGATTTATCTATCTGCAAAAATAAAAAAACACAGCTTGTGGCTTTCTTTGCTCAGAGTAGTGAGGAAAAAAAAAGAAGAGCAGAAAAAACCCACAGTAAGCAGAAGGAAGGAAATAATAAACAGCGGAAATTAATAAAATCAAGAATAGAAACACAACAGAGACAGATCAAAGAAACCTAAAGCTGGTTCTTTGAACAGATCAATAAAATTAATAAACCTTGTAGTGGCCAGCTGCTATGATGGCTCCCCAAAATCCCCACCTCCTGGTATTCATAACATATGTAGTCCCTTCCTACATCATTTGAGGGTCCATCTGTATGACCAATAGCATATGGTAGAGGTGATGGCATTCCACACCCAAGATTAGGTTATAAAAGAGTGTTACTTCTGTCTCAGACCCTCTCTCTCATTCTCTTCTATTGGATCTCTTGCTCTGGGGGAAGCCAGTTCTTGTACCAACCTACATGGTAAGGAACTCCAGCCAACAGCCATGTGAGTGAGCTTGAAAGTGTATCTTCCAGCTCCAGTCAAACCTTTGATGACTGCAGCCCCAGATGACACTTTGATTGCAGCCTCATGAGAGAGGCTGAATCAAAACCAACTAGCTAAACTACTGCCATATTTCTGACCCAAAGAAACTGTGAGATAATAAGTGTTTGTTGTTATAGGCCACTAAGTTTTAGAGTGATTTATTATGCAGCAATCAATAACAAATGCAAATCTCTAGACAGACTAACCAAGGAAAAAAGACACAAATATCAGGAATGAAAGAGAGGACATCACTAAGACCTTGTACAAATTTAAAAGGATAATAAAGAAATATTGGACAAACAGCTCTTTGCCCATAAATTCTTCAACTTAGATGATATGAACAAATCCCTTAAAATACACAAACTGCCAAAGATCATTCCAGTAGAAATAGATAACCCGAATGCCAGTATATCTATTAAAGAAACTGAAATTGTACTAAGACTTCCCAACGAATTAAACTCCAAGTCCAGATGGCTTCATTGACAAATTCTATCAAACATTTAAACTCTTCCAGAAAATAAAAGAGAACACTCTCAACTCATTTTATGGAGCATGCATTACCCTGATACCAAAACCAAACAAATACATTACAAGAAAAGAAACCTAAAACCAACATTCCTCATGAGATAGATGCAAAATTTTTCAGCAAAATGCCAACAAATCAAATGCAGAAGTACATAAAAAGGATAATGCATCATCACCAAGAAGGATTTATCCTGGGAATGAAAAGGGAGTTCAATGTTTGAGAATCAATCGATGTAATTCAACAATGGACTAAAGAAAATCATCAATAGACTAAAGAAGAAAAATCATATTATCTCAATAAATGAAGAAAAACTGTTTGACAGAATTTAACATCTCTTCATAATCAAAACTCTCAGCAAACTAGGAATAGAAGGAAACTTCCTCAACCTGGTAATGGGTTCTACAAAAAGCTACAGCTAACTTTATATTCAATATGAATGACTGAATACATTCCCCCTAAAATTAAAAATAAGGTTAGGATGTCAACTGTCACCACTCATATTCGAAATTATACTAGAGGTCCTATCCAGTGCAATAAGATTTTTAAAAAAAGAAAGAAAAGACATACAGATTGAAAATGAAGAAATAAAACCATCTCTATTAACAGGCAACATGATTGTCTATGCAGAAAAATCTCCCTAAAATCTACAGAAGAGCTACTAGAACTAAAACAAGTGAGGCAAAGTTGAAAAATACAAGGTCAATATGCAAAAATCTATTATATTTCTATATATTCGTAATAAACAATTAGAAATTGAGATAAGAACAATACTGTTTACATTATCACTAAAGCCCATGATACACTTAGATATAAATCTAAGAAAATATATGCAAGATCTATATGCTGAAAACTGCAAAACGTTGATGAAAGAAATTAAAGGAGAACTAAATAAATAGAGAGATATACCATGTTCATTAATAGGAAGTCTCAATATTGTTAAGAAATGATTCTCCCCAAACCATTGTTCAAAGCAATTCCATTCAAAATCCCAGCAGGATTTTTTAATCAAAATCAACAAGTTTTATCTGAAATTTATATGGGAAGGCAAAGATCTAGAATAGCTAAAATAATCACCACCTGATTTCAAGACTTATTATAACACTAAAGTAATCAAGATGATGTGGCATTCAAGAAAGGATAGTCATATAGATCAACATAACAGGAATAGAGAGCACAGACATAGACCCACATATATGTGGTCAATATGATCTTGACAAAAGTGAAAAGGCAATCCAGTGGGGAAAAGGATAGTCTTCTCAATGAGTGGTGTGAAACATTTGAACATTCATGTGAAAAAAAGAAAAAATGAACTTCCATCCATACTTTGAACTATATATGAAAATTTAAACTTAAAGTGAATCAGAGCACTAAATATATAAAAGTTCTGTAGTTTTATACTTAAAACTATAAATCTTCTAAAAGAAAACAAAGAAGAAAATATTTGTGACTTTGGGTTAAGCAAAAATTTCTAATATATATAACACCAACAGCATGATCCATAAAGGAAAAAAATGATAATGTGTACTGTATAAAAATTAAGAACTTCTGCTCTATGAGAGATAATGTTAAAAAATAAAAAGATAAGCCACAAACTGGGAGCAAATATTTGCAAATCATATAGCTGATAAAGGATTTGTATCCATAATATATAAATTCCTCAAGCTCTATGGTAAGGCAACAAACAACTCAATTTAAAAATGGGGATAAGGAGGGGCCGGCCTGGTGGCGCACTCGGTAGAGTGTGGCGCTTGGGAGCACGGCGGCGCTCCCGCCGAGGGTTCGGATCCCATATAGAGACCGGTCTGCTCACTGGTGGAGCACGGTGTGGGCACGACACCGAGGGTTGCGATCCCGTTACCGGTCACAAAAAAAAGACAAAAAGGAAAAAAAAGAAAAAAAAAAGAAAGAAAAATGGGGATAAGGAGAGTACACCTGGGTCCTAGGCATGGAGCCAAGGGCCACACGTCCTCTGCTGGGAAGCAGACAAGAGAGTACGTCTGGGGTCCTAGGCAAGGAGCTGTAGGCTGCAGCTCTCTTTACCCAGAAGCAGGCAAGAGAGCATGCCTGGAGACCTAGGCAAGAAGCTGATGGCTGCAGCCCCCTCCTCCCAGAAGTAGGCAAGAGAGCATGCCAAAAACACGACTTCCATGCAAGTGGTCTATCACAGGCACTACAACAGCCATGGCTGCTGAAAAAGTGGCTCAACGCCACAGCAGCAGCCACAGCCACTGTGCAGGCAGCCCACTGGACACTCAACTACACTGACACAAGGAGAGTCACCAACAGAGACCAGGAAAAAAAGAGGACATCTCTCTCCTCAAAGCCCACTTGAGTAATAGAAGAAATAACTGCTCTACCAGATGACCAGACATCAACATAGAGATGCTAAAATACAAAAACCTAGGAAAATATGACACCACCAAAAGAATATAGTAAGTCTCTTTTAGAGCATGAAACCTTTGAAATGACTGAAAAGGAATTCCAAGCAACAATCTTAAGGAAACTCACTGCGATATTACAAGACCCAGTTAGACAACATAATGAAACGAGAAAAAAAGTCCAGAATATGAAAGAGTAAATTTACAAAGAGGTTAATACCTTAAAAAAGAATGTAGTAGAACTCATGGAATAGAAAGTTTCATTCAACAAAATAAAAAACACAACCAATAGCTTAAGCAGCAGGCTAGAACAAGCAGAACAAAGAATTTCTGATCTTGAAGACAGTATTTTTGAAATAACCCAGGCAGGAAAAAAAAAAAAAGAAAGAAAATAAGAATTTAAAAAAATGAAAAAAATCTAAGAGAGCTAGCTGACAACCTTAAGCACTCAAACATTCAAATCATGGGTGTTCCAGAAGGAGAGGAGAATATAGCCAGAAATACTACCCCCAGAAAGGCTATCATTCAGAAGTGAGGGAAACATAGTGTATTTTCCAGACAAACACAAACTGCCAGAGTTCAACACCACAGGACCAGCCTGGAAATGGAAAACCTATTCAATGAAATAATATTGGAGAACTTCCCAGATATAGGGAGAGACACAGACCTTCAGATCCAGGAGGCTCAAAGGTCCCCAACAGATTCAACCCAAAAAGATTCTGTCCAAGACACATTATAGTCAAACTGGCAGAGCTCAAAGACAAAGAGAATCTTAAAAGATGCAAGAGAAAAGTGTCAAGTCATCTATAAAGGAGCCCCTGTCTGACTAACAGCAACAGAAATTCTACAGACCAGAAGAAAATGGGATGATATATTCAAAATACTAAAAGAAAAAACTGACAGCCAGGAATACTATACCCAGCAAGACTGTCATTCAGAAGTGAGGGAAAAATAGTGTATTTTCCAGACAAACACAAACTGCCATAGTTCACCACAAGACCAGCCCTGCAAAAAATCCTCAAGGGAGTCTCACATCTGGAATCTGAAAAACAATAATCACTACCACAAATACACAAGAAAGAACAAAACCCCTTGGTAGAACAAAAATGCAAACGAGAAAAAGAAACTAAATCTTGCCACCACAAAAAGCCATAGTGACAATGTAATAATACCCCTGCTTTATTTCTGATTTTAGTAGTTTTGGTCTTCTCTCTTTTTTCTTGGTCAGTCTAGAAAACGGTTGGCAAATTTTGCTGATCTTTTTAAAGAATCAACTTTTGAGTTTGTTGATTTTCTATATTTTTTTAATTCCCTATTTCATATATTTCTATTCTAATCTTTGTTATTTCCTACCTATATTTTCTTTTTGCTTTAGTTTGCTCTATTTTTTCTATTTTCTTAAGGTAGAAGTTTACATTACTGATTTGAGATTTTTTCTTATTTTTAATATAGGTGTTTACAAGCTTATATGTTCCTCTAAACACTGCATGAAAACTATAAATTTCATGCATCCTATAAATTTCGATATGTTGCACTTTGATCTTTATCTCAAAGTACTCTCTAATTTCCCTGTGATTTTTCTTTTTACACATTGTTTATTTAGGAGAGTGTTGTTTAATTTCCACACATTTCTGAGTTTTCTGAATTTTCTTCTGTTGTTGTGGTCAGATAACATATTTCCTATGATCTTAGACTTTTAAAAAAAATGAAGAATTTAAACAAAATTTTAAAAGGCCATGGAAAGATTTCCATTATCATTCAATTCTATTTTTTTTTACTTTTTGAAATTCCTTTGTGTTTAGATTCTGTTTTATTGATTTTTTATGCAATTCATCTTGCTAAACTTAGATATTTAATTTCTGCTCTTGATTTATTTTCATTAAGTGGACTTGTTGATATGCTTAAAACTTAATTTGCCTATGAAAAGTTTATTCATCTTCTTTCGTTGAAATTAATTTGATAGGTGCATGCTTTTGGAAGACTTTAGAGAGCTATTTCAAATAATTGTAAAGATTATAAAATGAAATATGTAAATTTTAATATTTTACATCTCCAGTTTTTGTGAAAAATTGAAGCCCTATTTTCTACAGAGTATTTTGTTACTCATCTGTTATTCAGTTTATGTATTTGTTATTTGAACCAATAAATGTTTAATATTTTACATCTCCAGTTTTTGTGAAAAATTGAAGCCCTATTTTCTACAGAGTATTTTGTTACTCATCTGTTATTCAGTTTATGTATTTGTTATTTGAACCAATAAATGTGCATATCATAAAAAATAAATAAATAAAAATAAATAAACAAATAAATAAAGGGTATAAAATTTGGACACTTCACCAAAGAAGATTTACGGATGAAAGATGGTAAGTAAACACATGAAAAGATGCTCAATTAGGAAAGTGCAAATAAAAAGCAATGGGATACCACTGCACATTTAACAGAATGGCTAAGAAAAATAAAATAAAATAAAAACTAAAATTATGAAGTGCTGATGTGACTGTGGAACAAATGAAGCTCTTGTATATTTCTATTAGGAATGCAAAATAGCACTGTCTCTTTTGTTTTACAAACAGTTTGGCAGCTTCTTATAAAGTTAAACATACACTTACCACGTGGCTTAGCAATCCTACCCCAAGGTATTTTTTCAAAGGAAATGAAAACTTAAGTTCATACAAAAAAACCTGTGCAAATGTTTATAATGACTTTATTTGTAATCAACAACAACCTGTCAACAACCCAAATGTTCCTCAACAGAATGGGATGAACAAGCGGCATTATATCCTATTCAACAATCAAATGAAACAAACCACTCATACACACAAGACAGATGCAATTCAAATGTCTATGCTAGATCAAACAAGCCAAATTCAAGATGTTACAAATTATATGGACAAAAAACAGATCAGTGGTTGCCAGGTGTTAAGCATGGGGAAGTAGTTGTACTAGAGGGTACAATGGGGAAATTTGGGGGAGTGATATAAGTGTTCACCACTGTATGTACTTACCAAAACAGAACTGTACAATAAACAGGGTAAATTTTATGCAATGTAAATCACATCTTAATTTTTAAAGTTTATATATGTACATATATAAACCTTTTACAATTTTATTAAATTTTATAAATTTTTAATATGTTTTTATATGTGTGTTGAAAAAGCCAAATTCTGATAAGCAGCATAGCTATTTAATACATGAAACTCTAATCATCATAGGGTAATATGTGGTGTCCTAAACAAAGTTGAAATATACAGAGGGAGAGAGGATATTAAATGTTTTATTAAAGTTACTCTCTATTTCTGTATACCTAGAAAAGGACCAATTCCTGTTTCCCCCACAGATTAGATGTGTTTATTCTTTCTTATTTCCTGCAGATGGCACTGAGGATTTGAAATGACAGACCATTTGGACCTTATCCCTGGAGATTCTGATTCAGCAGGTCTGGGGTGGGGCTTGGCGTCTATTTCTTCAACAGTTCCCCAGGTGACTCTGCTGTAGCCAGCACCACCCACATGGTACAATGTGATGCGAGAGAGCAGAAGGTCACATGTGGTCCAGCCCAGCTCACTAGGGCAAAAGTCAAGATAAAGTTTAGGGGCCCAGGCCAGAGATCAAAATATCTTCTTTACTGGATGGCGCTTTTCTGTTAGATAATCACACAGTAAAGAAAGGAAAGAAGCGAAAGGGAAAGCAAAAAAAGGAAGGGCCAGGAAAAGGGACAAATAATATAGGTGCTTTCATATACATACAGTATTAACAGCATAATCCAGAGTGGTCAGAATTATGGCCATATAGCTGATGAGAAAATTCTCGTCTGAGGCTCAGAGAGTTTTTTACAAGCACAATAACAAACACATACATATTAAGAAAAATCTACTGGGGAAGGGTATGAAATCACATTATTCTGTTCCATTCTCTAGTATGAACCCCCATCCCTCACAAACAATACTGCCAAGTAACTCTCTTATTTCCCAGTGAAAATACATTAATCTGTTAGTTTAAAAAGTCTTCCCCAAAGCATCTTCCCTATACTTACTTTGAAAAGAAAACTTTCAGCATGATAATGGATGGTATGTATGTCCACTTCACTTCCTATTCCTAACAAATACCAGTTTGTCATTGTATCTTCATTCATTATGAGGCCTTGAAGATTCCCAAATATCTTTCCATTAATGGCTAAGGAGGTGAAAAGAAAATTGTGAGAAGAGGCTCTCCCTACTTAATCTGATTTTAGAAATGGTTAAAGATCTTTAGGTCACTTATATCTTTACCTACCTGATAAACATGTAATAATCTCACTCACACTTACCAAACTCCCCACCATTCTAGACCCAAAATTCAGATTTCCAAGAAATCTTTACACAAAAAGAGCCAGAAAAGAAAAATGGCAGTTTACTTTTTAAACTCCATCTTGACAGTGTTTTTTTATTTGTTTATTTAGCGTATTCTCTTTATGAAGTAGATTATAGGCTCATTGGTGAGCTAGCCAGATTTATGTCATTCTACAGGTGAGTGGACTAAAACACAAAGAATCAAGTTTATATAAATCAAAATTGAATTAATTAGAAACTTTTTTTTTTTGTCTTTCACTTTCTGAGAACTAGTTTAAGCCTGGCTGAATCTCAAAAAGGGACAGCTTTACACGGGCTGAACCCAGGGCCTAACGATAACCAAAGCAAGCTGTGTTTACATGATAGTGACTGTCACTCTGCTTTCGACTAACTTTTTATTCTGTGCATCATGGCACAACCAAATGAGTTGCATTCATTAAAAATAGAGAGCATACTAAGAAAGCAAAATTGGTAGGAGAAAGAGTAGCTGAACCAAGCATCAGATTACTATATTCTAATCTGTATTAACAGTTAAGTAGGTTTGTAACTTTGGGCAAGGCCTATCTTTTTGTACACTTTTGGTCAAAAGCAGATCTTGGTGAGAGAGTGTGAATAAGTCAGTGCGAATGCAATGGTCCCACCAAACAACAACAACAAAAACAATAACAACAACAAAAAACTACCTTAATGACATACAATTAAATAACATAGACACATTAAAGCAAATTTGGTGATGGAGTTTCATGTCCCAGAGACAATTAATTTGATTAAACAGGAGTTATGGTGTATTCTTATAGAAAAATACCAATAAGTGATGGTTGGTTTTCAAAGTTACTTCACAGTCTTATAGTTTAGAGATCCCAGCAATCAGAGGTACATGCCCCTAAACAGTTGGTCCAAAGCCTCAATGACTTTGCTGCCAGCCAACCAATGGCGAGGCTGATTCACTCTGAAAGAAAGCTTTAGAGGACTTTCTTCAGTCTAAGTGCTTTGGGAAGGGGGAAAGGCTCACAGAAGGAGGCTGGGGGTTTCCTAGAGTTATAGGAAATTCTATGCGCTTATCTCAACAATGGTCTTCTCATTAAACCCAAGATATACCATGCATTTTGTTGCTTTCCTCAAAATCATCTGTGTGCTTAATATCTCGTGGATCTTTATTGAGATACTTCTTAATATTGTCATCCAGATACCAGGATTCATTCTCATTAAATACCAAAAACAAGAGGGCAAATTCATAATCAACATCACTTCTTCTTCCCTCTTCATTCAATACTCCTTCTCGGCATGTAATCAGAGGACCCATCAAACCACTATATGTATCCTGAAAGGAAAATTAAATTAGAAAAGCCATTAAATAATTTAATAATATTTCATTTCATCTGCCACCATGCTAGGGTAGGATTGTAATACCTCACCCTGGCTAGACATTGGTTCCTATCTGGTCTCTGGCTCACCCCACCTTCAGCTTTTTCTTTCCTATTTTCAGCTTTTCTCCTAATGCTCTTTCTTCCTAGACTCTCTTTTCAAAGCCTCCTATATCCAAAGCGACCTTTGATAGCCCGCCACTCCTGTAGAACTTGCCAGATTATAGTTATATTATATTCATAAGTGTTGACATGTATTATTTTCCCCCAAAAGTTATGTTTCTTCAAGACAAGAATAGTGACATCCCTCATAATATTTATTAGAGTCATTTGCACATCACAAGTGTTCAATAAATATTTCTTGGGATATTCAAATGAATAAACAAATAAGTACAAGTTTCCCACATTTCCAACATGTAAGTTTATTTTTTCAAATGTCTGTATGTCTTTCTCCTGAACTCTAGCACTGTGTAGTTCAACTCAAGGACGTTAATACGAGCCATCTAATATCTTAGAGAAAAGTTAAGATAACCCCTCATTTTTTTTTTTTATAATGGGCAATGCTTACATTTTATATGAGATATGACGTTAGTTTGGACTCTGGTTTATGACATATAAAGACTGTATTTGCTTTATGTACAAACACCTGACTCAAATTCATCGTTGAATCTTTGCCTTTTATTTCTAAGTTAGTCTGTCATTCAAATAGTTTTGTAGCTTTAGGTACTATGTTTGGCGTCTTCTTTCTTTTCCTGAGCCCTGGTAATGCCGTTAAAATTAATATATTTCACACATCCAAAACCATGAATAAATTATATTCCAAGATACTTTTATCTTATTATCTATTTGCATATCCTATTTTGCTTCAAACTAATTTGTAAGTTCTAAATTTGGTAACTGAAAAACTGGGATTTTGGTTTTTTCTATCCCCCATATTTTAAATCAAGGGTCGGCAAACTTTTTTTATAAAGTACCAGGTGGTAAATATTTTCGACTCTGTTGGCCACATTGTCTCTGTTGCAACGATTCAACTTCATCACAGACAATGTAAATGAATGAGCACAGCAGGATCTGGCCAGTGAGCCACAGTTTGAGACCTCTGCTCTAAATTATTACACCCTTTATTTACACCAACCCAAGTTGTGATGACTTGAACAGCCAACTTACTTTAAGCATCATGGTTGCTCTTTCCCCTTACCTTCACAAAGTTTGCTGTTGAATAATAAACCCAGGGAATACAATTGGGGTCAGAGGGCCCTGGACCGGATCTTTTAGGGATATTCCATCTGTAAGTTTTTATTTCTCCTGAAACAAATGAGAAGAAATGGAAAGAATTTATTAGAGTTACCTCTGTTCCAGATGATTTACCCAAAGAAATACAAGCAGGTCTTTATGTATTGTGATCACTGTTTATTGCTAGGGAGAATTACCCATTCATTAGAAATGTTCTTATTAAATTCACATCTGTATTTCTACAATTTCGAAATGAAATGGCATATTTGTCATTTCAGACTCCAGCTTTCCCTTTAGTTTGCATTTTTCTACTGTCAATTGGTGTGCATTCAGAAAATGAAGACTTATTTTTTACCTCACTTTTCCTCCTCAAATTTCCTATCTCCCCAGAGTTATCCTTCAGCACACTTTAGTCATCAAAGGTGTCAGCTTTGGCCTCTTATGGAAGTCACCAGAGGTTGTAAGTTCTTGCTGGTCAGGCCTCACCCCAGATCAATAAAATCAGAGCATTTGGGGTCTGGGACTGAGATGCCTGTATTTTTCTGAAAGTTTCTCAGGTGGGCAGGTGAAACCTAGTTTGAACCAGAAAGAATCAGAGAGACCTGGTTCCAAATCTCAAGCCTATCACTTCCTGTTTATCCAGCATCTGATAAGCTACCTAACTTTGTTGACCTTTAGTTTCCTTACTCGTACAGTGAGTTAGTCATCCTACTTTTCAGATTGTTGGGAAGATTAAGTGAACTAATGAAATTAAATGTATAGGGTAGTGTGTCACAGTGAAAGCAGCCAATAAATGTTAATTTTTGTGTACCCTAATAACGAATGTATAAATTCCCTATGGGCAGGCACGGTAGTTATGCATCCCCATGGGTGACCCAGATCCTTACACAGAGGAGGCATCAATACATCCACATGAATTAGCAAGATAACCACATTGCAAAAGTCCCAAGTAAAAGCCACATCTAAATCATTATCTCTTTTCAAACTGTGTCCCATTTTCACCCCATCAGAACAAAAAACTCCATGGCTGAATATGTGGGCCAAAAAGCAAAACAAAAATAATACATATAATTTAGCTCTATTTTTGCGAATACATCAGTGGGTAGCGATACAACTTTAGGTCTGGTTTCCATTCTGTTTCATTAAAGCCCCCATACCTTGTTAATCACAAGACAAACAGCTGGCATTGAGCTTACTAAATGCAAGTGGCTATAGGAGTGGTGTTGCTAAAGTTGCAACAATCCATTGTTCACCCCAACAGTGAGAATAGTAATGAATGTATAGAAGATGCTCAGTAAATGTTTGTCGAGTGATTTACTAAAAAGAGAAGAAGAAATTTCATAGGGGCTGCTTACTTTTCTTAGGATGCTAGTTTGCTCTCCTTTTCTCATGCATGCCCAGTAGCCTTTCTTCTACAACTTGCTTAGACTTCATGGGTAAAGTTAGTTTCTTGCTCTTCCCCCCAGTCTCTGGATCTCCCAAACCTTTCGGCCTTGTCAGGGACCCTTGTGAGGAACCTCTCCCTCTGAGTTCTAGAAAGAAAAATGCTTCTTTGCCACATTCTAGTTCATTCTCCTCCCCACCCCCATGACCCTCACTTCAAGAACTCTTGGAAGGCCAGTCAGCACAGAGGAGCTGTGTCTCTTTCCAGTACTCACCATCAGGGCACAGCAGCCTGCCAGGGTGTCACCCTACCAGAACCCCCACCAGTGCCTGATTGCCACCTTTCTTCCTCCCTCTAAAGTTTCTCTTCAACCATCACAAACATGACCCATTTTAAACTGTTTTCCTTTTCACAAAAACAAGACACATCCATTGTAGAAAATCTATAAAGTACAAACAGTGTGAGGTAGGAAAGAGTACCATTCTAACTGCTACTCAAAATACCACCCCAAAGCTATAACCATTACTAATATTTTGGCTTATTTCCCTTCTAGCCTTTTTTATACTTGTAGTTTGCTTAACATGATACCCTAAGTCTTTCCCATGTCAGCAAAATCTTTCTAAATATCACTTAATGGTTACATAATATTCCACTGCATGGATATTCCAAAATTCACTTAACTATTTTTCTATAGATGAATATTTCAGATATTCGTGAGAGGTTTCTTGAAGCAGCACAGCCTGCCAATACTTGGCATGGACTGTGGCAGGAGAAGTTGGAGTAGTGGCCAATGAAGATTTTCTTTCCCCTAACCTCACCCTTGTGCAGGCACCTTGATAATTTTTTGCTAATGATACTCTAGATTCTTCTTTTTATGCATCTTTAATTTTTTTTAAGTTTATAGGAACTTTATTATAATTACTATATTATTAAATATTTTAATGTTATTACACATAAGAGGTAAAATGGAATATTCCTCCCCTGTAATTATACCTACAGTTGTTTTCAAGTTTATAACTGTAGGCCACGGCAGCTCTTGACGTTTATTACAGCCACACTTCAACTGTGTAAATCTTTTGAAAAGCCTTTCTAATTGTAAGATCTTTTCTACCTTCAATGTATCTTTTGAAACCAAACTAGAGACTACCGTAGGTTTCTGGTCCAGCATGTAAAGAACTTAGGCATCTCCACTCCATCCTAACAAGTAAAAATCTAAACAAGCTGAAAAATCCACATCTCTTCTTGGATTCTTCAGAGAAGTGAGGTCACAGGGCAAACTGCTGCTCTCCAAAATTGGAGAGAGAGGGAATCACAACTTACTGGAGCAGAAATCTCTGTGGGAACCAGTGCTGGCGTAGGGCTACTTGAACTGTAATTGACTAATTACTGGAGGCTCAGTGTGAATAATTCTGAGAGCTAAAAACTCTAGGGGGACCTAGTCATAGGAGTGCCCTCACACTTATGTGAGTTTTACCACCAGGAGCTCTACCAGGTTCTTATGGTGAATGTCAAAGAAAAATCCTCTCCTGCTTCACGCAGAGGGAGGGGAAAAGGAACCATTTAAAAACATACCAGTACATGCTATTCTCCTTAACAAGGTTTTCTTAAAAGTTTCAGGAGAAACTGTTTTACCAGAGCCTAACATGCTGGAGCTTTACCAAAGACTAACTACCTGGGGGAAAGGAAATACCCAACTCCAAACCCCTCCAGCTTTCCTGTCCCACCTAAACAGGAGGAAAATTGTGTAGAACTGGTGTAGTTCATTGTCCAGCAGCACAGGTTAACTAAGAGACTAACACCTACTCGAAGGACTATAAAATTCTTCCCTCCCCTCCACACACACCTTACCACTCCATTACTAAAGGCATATTTACTGTAATTCCTTATCATGTCCACCTTTCAACAAAAATTTACAAGGCATACTAAAAGGCAAAAAAACAAACAAACAAAAACCTCAGCTTGAAGAGACTAGACAAACATAAGAACCAGAGTTAGATATGGCAGGAATGTTGGATTTATCATGCCAGGAATTTTTTTTAAAAACTGTGATTAATATGGTAAAGACCTGTGCTTGACAGAGGCAGGAAAGGAGAGGCAAGAGTGGGGAAAGTGGGAGGCTGGTTAATGGATACAAAATTACATCTAGATAGAAAAAAATTAATTCTACTGGTGTACAGTTGATCCAGGAATCTATAATTAACAATGATTTACTGCATGTTGTCAAATGACTAGAAAAGAGAAAATCAAATGTTCAAATCACAAAGAAATGATTAAGTTTTACAATGATGAATATACTAATTACCCTGATTAGATCATCACACATTGTATATATGTATTGAAGTGTAACTCTGCATCCCATAAATATGTATAATCAATGTGTTTCAATAAAAATTTAATTAAAAAATAAATGCAAATTTTAAAAATATGCTAAAGGCTTTAATGGAAAAAGTAGGCAACGTAAGAGATCAGATGCATATTGTTAGCAGAGACATGAAATGTCTAAGAAAGAATAATAAAGAAATGCCAGAGATTAAAAAAAAAAAAAACCTAACAGAAATAAAGAATGCCTTTGATGGGCTCATTAGTAGAATGGACATGGCTGAGGAAAAGACCTCTGAGCTTGAGGATATGACAATAGAAACTTCCAAAACTGAAAAGGAGAGAGAAAAAAGACTTAAAAAGCCAGAACAGGGGCCGGCCCGGTGGCGCACTGCTACAGTGCGCCGCTTGAGAGCGTAGTGGCGCTCCCGCGGAGGGTTCAGATCC
>NW_007726902.1:41987-90749 GCF_000696425.1 Galeopterus variegatus | reverse complement strand
AAAGAAGGCAACTTAAATCCAAAATAAGCAGAAGAAAATAAATGATAAAAATTAGAGCAGAAATCAATGAAATTGAAAACAGAAAATCAACTGAGAAAATCAACAAAACAACAAGTTAATTCTTTTTTAAAAAATCGATAAAAATGGTGTCTCTAGCTAAATTAACTAAGTAAAAAAGAGAGAGGATACAAGCTACTGATATTATATATGAATGAGAGAACATCATCACAGATCCCATGGACAGTAAAAGGACAATCAAGAAATACTATGAACAGTTCTATGCCCACAAATTTGATAACCCAGATGAAATGAACAAATTCCTTGAAGATACAATCTTTCAAAAAACACATAAGAAAGAATAGATAATTTAAATAGGCCTATAGCTATTAAAGAAATTGAATCAAATAGTTAATAACCTTGCAAAACAGAAAGTACCAGGCTCAGATATACCAATACTCCACCATCTCTTTCAGAAAATAGAAGCAGAGGGAATACTTCCTAACTTATTCTATGAGGCCAACATTGCTCTAATACAAAAACCAGACAAAAATAGTACAACAAAAGAAAACTATAGGCCAACTACACTCATGAACATAGATGCAAAAATCTTCAACAAAATGTTAGTAAATCGAATCCAGCCATGTGAAAAAGAATTATGAACAACCAGGATCTATCCCAAGTATACAAGACTGGTTCAACATTCAAAAATCAATTAATGTAGTCCATCACCAACAAGCTGGAAAAGAAAAATCACATGATCATATCAGTAGATGCAGAAAAAGTATTTGACAAAATTCAACACCCACTCATGAGAAAAACTCTCAGCAAACTAGGAATAGAAGTACTTTCCTCAACTTGATAAAGAACATCTACAAAAAACCTGCAGCCAACATGATACTTAATGGTAAGAAACTTTAAATTCAGGAAAGGAACTAGGCAAGAATCTTCCCTCACCACTGCTTTTTTACATTTTACTAGAAGTCCTAGCTAATTCAATAAGATGAGAAAAGGGAATAAAAGACATACATATTAGGAAAAAAGAAATCAACTGTCTTGGTTCACAGATAACATGATCATCTACATAGAAAATCTGAAAGAACTGACAGAAAAAAAAATACCCGTGGAATTAAGAAGCAATTATAGATTCTAGCAAGATTGCAGGATACAAAGTTAATATACAAAAGTTAATCACTTTCCTATATACGAACAATGAACAAGCAGAATTTGAAATTAAAAACACATTGCCACCTATACTAGTTTCCCCCAAAATGAAATATTTAGGTATCAACCTAAAAAAAAAAAAAAAAGCCATGCAAGATCTATATAAGCAAAACTACAAAACTATGATAAAAGATATTAAAGAACTGAATAAATGGAGAGATGTTCTGTGTTCATGGATAGGAATACTGAATATTGTCAAGATGTCGGTTCTTCTCAACTGTATCTATAGACCCAATGCAATCCCAATTAAAATCCTACCAAGTTACTTTGTGAATATCAACAAACTGATTCTGAGATATATATATATACTAATTGCTTCTAATTAATCAATTAGACTTTATGGATTTTCCTTCTCTGAAACTTTTATAAACACTCCTAAGAATATTCCTAAATTTTTCACCACTTAGAACTTTATCATATATAATCAGCATCACTATTAAAATGATTCATCTTGGTTTTTTTTTGGGGGGGGGGTTCCCAAACATTTTAATCCTCTTGAGAGAAACATGTAGTTAGGAGCTTAAGTACTGGAGTCAAACAAGCTGGGCTTCCACCATTACTAATACATGATCTGGTTAAGTTTTTTCTGCTGTACCGTACATCCGCCTTGAACAAAGTTGGTCAAGACTTACTATAAAGTTTTAGTAATCAAGACAGTGTGGTATCGGCGAAAGAACAGACAAATAGATCAATGGAACAGAATAATGGGCCCAGAAATAGAACCACATAAGTATAGTCAACTGATCTTTGAAAAAGGAGCAAAGGCAATTCAATAAGAAAAGATAGTCTTTTCAACAAATGGTGCTGAAACAACTGGACATCCACATGCAAACGAACAAATGAAAAAATGAATTTAGACAGACCTTGCACCATTTACAGAAATTAACCCATAGTGGATCATAGATGTAAATGAAAATGTAAAACTATAAAACTCCTAGAAGAAAACATAGGAAGAAACCTGACAACCTTGGATGTGATGACTTTTTAGATACAATACCAAAAACATGATCCATGAAAGAAAATGATAAGCTGGACTTCATTAAAATTAAAACTTTTGCTCTGTGATAGACAATGTCAAGAGAATGAGAATACAAGCCACAGACTGAGAGAAAATATTTGCGAAAGACACATCTAATGAAGGCCTGTTATCCAAATTACACAAAAAACTCTCAAAACTCAACTAAAACAAATAACCTGATTTTTAAAATGGGCAAAAGACTCAGACACCTCATCGAGGAAGAAATATAGATGGCAAGTAAACTAATGAAAAGATGTTCAATATTACATGTTATTATGGAACTGCAAATTAAAACAATATTGTGATGCTACTACATACCTATTAGAATGGCCAAAATCCAAAACACCAAATACTGGCAAGGATATAAAACAACAGGAGTTCTCATTGACTGCTGGTGGGAGTGCAAAATGGTACAGCCACTTTGGACGAGTTTGGCAGTTTCTTACAAAACTACACATATTCTTACCATGTAATCTAGCATTCGGGCTCCCTCGTATTCTTACAAAACTACACATATTCTTACCATGTAATCTAGCAATCAGGCTCCCTCGTATTTGTACAAAACTACACATATTCTTACCATGTAATCTAGCAATCAGGCTCCCTCGTATTTGCCTAAAGGTGTTAAAAATCTATGTCCATACAAAAACCTGCAGAATGATATTTATAGCAGCTCTATTTATAATTGCCAAAACTTGGAAGCAACCTAGATGTCCTTTGGTAGGTAAATGGACAAACTGTGGTACATCCACACAATGTAATATCATCCAGCACTACAAAGAAATGAGCTATTGAGCCATGAAAAGGCATGGAGAAAACTTAAACGCATATCACGAAGTGAAAGAAACCAATCTGACAAGGCTACGTACTGTATAATTTCAACTACATGACCTTCTGGGGAAAGCTAAACTATGGAGACAGTAAAAAGATCAGTAGTTGCCAGGGGTTAAGGGGGAGGAAGGGATAAATAGGCAGAGCAGAGATAATTTTTAGAACAGTGAAACTACTCTGTATGGCAGTACAATGGTGGATGCATGTCATTGTACATTTGTCAAAACCCATAGAGAGTACATATCAAGAGTGAACTCTAATGTAAACGATGGACTTTGGGTGATAAGGATGTGTCAGTGCAGGTTTGTCAATTGTAACAAATGTACCACTCTGGTGGAGGTTGTTGGTAATGAAGGAGGCTGTGTGTGCGTGGAGACAGAAGGTAAACAGGGAATCTCTGCACCTTCCACTCAATTTGCTGTGAACCTAAAACTGCTCTACAAAATAAAGTTTATTAAATAAAAAGCAAGCAAACAAACAAAAAAACCCACAACCAACTGCAGTTCTCCTTTATAAAGCATCCTTTATAAAGTTTTCCCTAATTGCTTCTAATTAATCAATTAGACTTTATGGATTTTCCTTCTCTGAAACTTTTATAAACACTCCTAAGAATATTCCTAAATTTTTCACCACTTAGAACTTTATCATATATAATCAGCATCACTATTAAAATGATTCATCTTGGGTTTTTTTTGGGGGGGGGTTCCCAAACATTTTAATCCTCTTGAGAGAAACATGTAGTTAGGAGCTTAAGTACTGGAGTCAAACAAGCTGGGCTTCCACCATTACTAATACATGATCTGGTTAAGTTTTTTACCCCTCTGTGCTTTAGTCGTTTGTTAAATGGATATAACAATACCATATTTCATCAACTATAAGATGCAAACTTTTCACACTTTCACATATCTGAAGTCGGGATGCATTGTTCAATCTGTAGCATGTTAAGGTTTAATTGGAAACATGTTTTTCTTTTTTTAGCAACAGATCAAATAATAATGGGTGATATACTCAATGGTGTTAGATTTGATGAAATATGTTAGTGTCTACCTTGCTGGGTTGCTGTAAAGATAAATGAGTTTTTGATTTCTTTCTTTTTTAAACATAACACATAGCACCTGGCACAAGGTTAACACTCAATATATGTGTTTATGTGTTAGCCATTTTTATTTCCTACTGTCCTTTGAGGTCCCTAATGGAGCCCTAGAAATTTCATAAACATTCGGTCCGTGAATGATGATCTCATACCAGTGACTAGGTAACGGCTGAAACACATTGACATTAAGTTGAGCGATCCAAGACCCCCAGAGATCAGAAAAGAGTTGAATCTGGTGTCCTCAGGATGGAGCAGACCTCTGGTGTAACTCACCTGGCTCTGTGATGGGCACTTGGAGTTGCTTCCCACTATCCATGTTCTCCACCCCCTGGGCTGAGATGGAGTAGGGCCGTCTGGCTTTGTTCTTAAATATGATCAGGACAGAGTCACCCACCTCAGCATGAATCATTGGGCCTAAAGGCAAAACACAGGCCTGTGTGCATTATCATTGCTCTTTTCAACACTTATGTAATTTAAATGTAAGTAGCATTTAGCAAAATAAAATAAAGACTATCGTCTTCATTAGTGTACCTCTTTCAGAGGGCAATATTGTGTAGTATTAAATACCATGTAGCGCTTGGCAGTGGGACCAACCTGGGTTCAAATCCTGCCTCCTTCACTTATTAGAGGGGCCTTGGGTTAATTATGTAATCTGTCTGAGTCTCAGTTTCCTCATCTGTAAAATGGGTTTAATAATACCTTCTTTGTCATAGGGTTATAGTAAGGATTAAATAAGAAAATATATGTTAAGTGCTTATTTCAGTACATTGAAACATAAGTACTCAATAAATGCTTAACTTTTTACTACTGTGAAGAAATAATCTCCAGGAAAAACCACATCCACATGATATGGCGACTTTCTGTTGTAATCCCCCTGTGTGTAACCTTTGGAAAATCTGGAATTGCTCATTATCTGATAAATGGATATGATAAGTATTTAATGAAATAATCTGTATAAAAGGGATGTGAAAGATAAGAGTGAAATTAAAACATTTGTGTGTTGGTTTATGATCAATACAATGATTTCACTAATGCATGTCTAATGCTGTTTCTCAATATCTGGATACCTCAAGGAGACATATGCTCTTCAGCTTCTCATGTGTGCACATTTCTGTTGGAAGCAACCAGCCTATGTGAGAATGAGCCCACACCCACTGGTAAGACCTGTGCCAGGCTGACTGTGGGAGGCCCCTTGCCCAACCAGGTGCCTCACACCTTGTGGTGCTCAGACATGCACACCCCACATGACAGAGCATGGTTCTCAAAATGGTCTTCATAAGGTACTGCTTCATGATGAGTAGACTCTCATTTGGAAGCACCTCAGAGCTGACCTCTGTGGTTCTCTCTTGGGTATTTGGTGCATTCTACATTCACAGGGAGATACATTCATGGTGGGTGGTCTGGCCACACCCATTCATTCTTCACTGATTCAAGCCATGGTTTTAATTGCTTTTCTGAGAAAGACTGCTAAAGGCATAAATAAATCAAAATTTATTGGACTACCATTATCTTTAGAAGAAAATATTTGGCAGGAATCAGGAAGTTTCAAATCGCACTCATTGTTTTAAATGATAAAGCTAGAAAAGGAAATTCTATGCATGTTTTTAAACAATAAGTTCAGATATAGTTACAGATAGGTACATGTGTATGTATATATTAAGATCATTAATAAGATTGTACTTATTAAATACACATGACCTCTATTGATAACTAAGAGCAAATGCACACAGCATGCTCCCTGATAACGGCAGAGCAGGAAGATAATGCACTTGGACAAATGCGGTCAGGCTACTCTATTCCTTCCATCCCTGCTCAGGCACAAGTCTAACAGGACACGCATGTGCATATACGTGTGTGTCTGAGCACATGCATGCTTGGAGCTGACGGTGCACAGCTGAAACCCGTGCCGTACCCAGGAGTGCTAAGTGTTCCTCTCGCGGCGGGCGGGCTTTGATCTCCACAAATTCTCCATTGGTGTATTCTCTGTAAATCACCTTCTTGTACTGAGAACCAATCCAGTTTTCAGTGTGGTTCATAAATATATCTCCATGTCTGCAAATCAGAAGCATCAGAAATTAAAGTGGTCAGAAGGCAGAAAAACCTTGAGTGCTTCTGAGTCGGGATTTCTCTAGAGCAATGCTCCCCAAACCTGGCTGTAATCAGCTCCCTGGGGAGCTGGCCTCTTGCACCACTCTCTCAGAGTGGGGCCAGGAATCTGCCCTTTAAAGCTCCTTGGGTTCTGAGATGGGCAGCCCAGCACCAGCCTCTATGGCCCACCCTTGGAAACCATCGCTCTAAATCCCTGCCAGGTGTTGAAAGGAGTCAACCTCAGAGATTCTTCAAGGCCCCTTGAGGCTGTGCTTCTCTTCTTGGGACTAACCTCACACACATGCACATTCATGCATGCATATACACCCTCTACACCCTGAATTCCCCCACACGTCAAATGTCTCATTCTGTACCTTGTTATGCTTTTCTACTCTGAAAGATCTCAAGAAGGCCTTCGGGTTGTATAGTGTGCATATACCCATATACAAATACAGATACAGTCGATTCTTATTATTCATGGTAGTTATGTTATAGAAAGTCACCGTGAAGACCACATTAACGAATACTGAACCATACAGGGTGTATTTCCATGCAAACTTCTGGTCACAATATTTTCATCAGCAATTCAATATATAACCTTGTTTTATATGTGTTCCTGTTTAAAGATACCTTATTTAATATATATTGCTGATTTATTAACATTCACTTCACAGCCAATGTCACTATAACTCACACCTGAATGAAGCTTCTCTGACACACGTATTGTTCTCTGAAAGGCACATCACAGTCCTCTTGCACTTGGGAACACTAGAGAGCACTTCAGCACTATGCTTTGGGGACCATTTTAAACAGGGAAGTTACTGACATAAAGCACACAAATGCAGAAATTGTGGCACTAAACAGACCAAAAAAGGACACTCATTTACAGTATGACAGCTGAAACAAGAAGGCAGAGAGATGCCTTATTTAACCTCCGCTGGGAACAGATACGTCAGGCAACTTAAATTTTGGGGCACTCTAGGGGTATCTGCAAATAATCATAAAAGTGCCACAAGAATTCATTTGGGGGTTACAAATAAATTTTAGCAAGCAGGAAAATCTTCAAATGTGTAATCTATGAATAATGAGGATCAACTGTTTATGTACATGTCTATTTAATCTATCACCTGGTAGATCATCACAAAAGATAGATTTTAAAAACTATTAATTTTATCTCCAAAATATTGTGAGTCTCACATACTTCCATTTCCCTCCATTAACTGCCCTCATTCTAATCTAAGCCACCTACATCACCATAGTGGATCGAATGGTCCCCCAAAGTCATTGAAGCTTAATCCCCACTGTAACTGTTGAGGGTGAGAAATCCTATTATGATAATTGGAAAGTGGGGCCTTGAAGAGGTGATTAGATTGTGAGGACCCTGCAATAGCGAATTGTATAATGGTGGTCATGGGCGTGGTTCTGGGGACTTTAAAGGGGGAGCACATGAGGAGCCATCTGTCTCTCTCTGCTCCGCCATTCTGCCACGTGACCCCTGCATCACTGTCACCATCAGCAAGGCCTTTACCAGATGTGTTCCCTGGACTCTGGACCTCCCGGCCTCCAAAACTGTAAGCAATAAATATTGTTTCTTTACAAATTAGCCAGTTCCAAGTATTTTGTTATAAGCAACAGAAACGGACTAATACAGTCACTGACCTGTATCAATTGGACTTGTTCCTCATCATTCTTCCTGCCACCTCTACTCCTCCCTTCCTCAGTCTCTACACTGCAGGCAGAGTGATCCTAAGCTATAAATTTGACCATGTTCATCCTTGTGGCAAACTTGTGGCTTCCCATTGCCAAGCCCCTTCCCCCTTGGCCTTTACCACCTCCTGCCTCCCCCACCCCACTCTATACTGGGATCATTCTAAACATTCATTTTCTTGCACATGACATGCCCTCCCTCACCTCCAGGCCTTTATTCATGTTGGTTCCTCCGCCAAGAACATGTTCCTACTTCTTCATCTGGCCTACGCTTCATAGCAGCCCAGCTCAAAGATCACTTCTTCCAGGAAGGTTCTCTGACCACCCCCCTCTCCCCAGCCTTGCCCAGGATGGGCTGTGTGCTTCTGCCCGAGCTCCCACTGCACTCTGCACTTCCCCACTCACGGTGACTGCCTTACTCCACATGTTTGTTCTAACCAAGGACCATGGATTCTGTGTGGGAAAGGACCTTGTCTATCTTTCTCAGCACTGTTTTAGCTGCAGTTTGCACAAGGCCTAGCACATAGTAGGTATTTAACAAATGCATGTACAGTTGCTCCTCAATATCCACAGCTGCTCAAGTCCCTGATATAAAATGGTGTCATGTTTGCATATAATCTACACATATTCCCATATACTTTAAATCATCTCTAGGTTATTATAATATGTAGCCGTGGATTCTGTGTGGGAAAGGACCTTGTCTATCTTTCTCAGCACTGTTTTAGCTGCAGTTTGCACAAGGCCTAGCACATAGTAGGTATTTAATAAATGCATGTACAGTTGCTCCTCAATATCCACAGGTGCTCAAGTCCCTGATATAAAATGGTGTCATGTCTGCATATAATCTACACATATTCCCATATACTTTAAATCATCTCTAGGTTATTATAATATGTAATACATGTGAATGCTATATAAATAGTTGGTATACTATATTGTTTACGGAGTAATGACAAGAAAAAGGTCGGTACATGGCCAATACAGACACAATTTTTTTTTCTTTTGGCAATAGTTTCAGTCAGTGGTTGGTTGAATTTACAGATGTGGAACCCATGGATACAGAGCGCCAACTGTATTCCTTCCACCCTAGGCTATATACTTCCCAAGGGAAGAGAACTTTTCTTCTATTTTTATTTTCAGGAGTCCTAGTAATGTGTGTGGTGGTGACCAGACCTTGGAGTCACACTCTACTGTTTTCCAGCCTCCTCTTCTGCAAAATGGGGTGATAATAATGCACTTACCTCAGGGACTGGTGTGAAGATTACATGTGAGTTATGCGGGACGGAGAGGAGGACGGAGATGGGGGGGGTGATAAAAAACAAAGAGGAACCAGGGCACGAAAGGCAATGTGGTATGCTGGAGAGAACACAGATTTGTCATTCAAAAGATTTATGTTCAGTTCCAACCCTGCCAAAGACTAGTTGGATTACTATACTATTTGCACCCATGTTTCCTCATCTGCGTGTGGGGACAGTAATACTCACGCAGCTAGCTGCTGTGAAGCAGGGGGTCTGCCAAAGACTAGTTGGATTACTATACTATTTGCACCCACGTTTCCTCATCTGCGTGTGGGGACAGTAATACTCACGCAGCTAGCTGCTGTGAAGCAGGGGGATTTAGGGAGGTGGGGGGTGTCTGTAGTCTGCTCCTGACTTCTTTGTTTAGCTCTATCCCAGTGCACCCTGGGGGGCTTGGTCACCAGACTCTCTGGCTTAGGACAGTAGAGGGCCAGTACCCATCCGCCTGCACGTTCTTGAGCATTACCTATTCTTTGGCATGTAGCACTGGGTGACAGCACTTTCAAGGGACTTTCTAGTACAGGGCCTAGTAGAGAGGCCTGTTCTGCCTGTCCTACTGCAGGAACCTCTCCCTAGGCCGTGGCCTCCCACCCCTCCTTGGTCGTCCCCCACCTGGATCAGTGTTGTGCCCATGGCTTACCCTCAGGTCCCTTTCTCGAGGTCATCAATCTATCTACAGCAGTCCACACTCTCACTCCGGTTTTGTACGCCGCCTCAGCCTCCCCTGGCCCCTTGTGTCCTCTCAGTCCCACCACCACTGTGAGATCTGCCTCTTTCCCAAAACCCTTCACTCTACGGGCTCACTCAAAGGCCCTTGAAAGCACAGTCACATAGCAGGTGCAGCCACCGCTAGGGCAGGTGCATTACATACACAGAGCCTGCCGCAGAGTGCTCTCGAAATGACTTCAGACTCCCTTCCAGGGGTGAGATGGGCAGCTCCCCTAACCTTCTGGGCACATAGGTAAAATTCTCTCCCGGAACGGTGCAGACAAAGCCAGGGCATTTTTAGTTTCCACATTTGATAAAGGCCTACAGAGCATGCGCAATCCCACCAAAGAGACTTGGCGGCTTCGCCTGTGGTACCTTTCCCCTCCTGCGTCCACGTGCTGCTTTTCGAACTCCCAGTTTTTGTTAGGGGCATAATCCCATTCTACCTCTTCAGCGGCGATGTAAAAGGTTCTAATCATCCCGTAGGGCTGCTCGGAAGGGTCCTTGTTGCCGCAGCTGCTGACCTCATATATCTGATTCATGCCTCTGGAGAAGTGGTGCAGCGTGGAGCAAAAAACCCTGAAAATACCTGAAAGACAAACGGCTTGGCATCATGTGCTGCTGCTTTTGTTTGTTATGTCGGTCTGCATTTAGCAAACCTACATATTTTATTCTAAAATAAATAACCAGTAACCTGGATTTTTAAAATAATGATTCTTTTCTTTTTTCTTAATTGACCCCATAATAATTGCATATATTTATGAGGTAAATGTGATATTTGGGTACATGTATACAATGTGCAATGATCATATCAGGATAATTAGCATATCCATCACCTCAAACATTTGTCATTTCGAACACTAGATCTTATTCTTTCCATATAGTATTTTAAAATCTGATCCCAAGGGGAATAAATTAATTTGAATATATTTACTTCTGGGGGAAAAAGTACCATCTAAAATTCATCCATAGTGGAAAAATAAAACTTACAATGTTGCTACCAAGAAATGACTTCTTTGGGTCTTCCCTACAATACATACCTGTTGGAAGACAGTTACTCTGGGAAAATCACTGATAGGTATGACTATCTTAGCCCAAACCAGTTTAAAAAGAACAAATTATCTTTAAGATGATAATCCTAGACAAAGTTCAAATGAGTTCACATTTCCAAATTTATTTTGCCCTAAAGGATTTCATAAATTATAAAAGAGCAATAAATATGTAAGGTATTGTTATTATTACTAAAGCCATGTATTACCTCATTAATATCTTGAGCAAATTGAGTTCATCTATTGGTACGTCTACATTATGCCAGATGAAGAGAAAAAAGAAAAAAATAACAATCCACTAGATTTCTCTACATAATACCAACAATCATGCCTGACCAAAAATTATGTATTTCTTGAAATGAATTTTCTAGCTGCATTGGCAGCAGATAGATAATCCTAATTGAACTCACCATAAAATCATATAAAACAAATATACTTATTGAAGATATTAACTCTCCATGAAATTATTGGATCAATAAATCATCCCTTTCTCTAGCAGATTTTGTTCTTAGAGGTGAAGGATTATTGTGCCTCTCATTAACCATCTACAGTGCACAAAGACAGCTGCTATCTTGCTACATACATAGCTCTGTTGTCTCAATATTGCCAAGTTACCCATTCTAGATGAGTAAAAACTGTTTATTCAATAGGTACGCAAGTGCCCCCAGGCACTGATGAGGACCTCATAAGGAAGGGTCTTTGTGAAGCCATAAAGAAGACACCTCTGAAGACAGACTTGGAAAGACCTCCCCCCTGCATATTTTTTTTGAGGCAGCCCATTATTTATGTGTTCATTATGGTTCTTCAATAGTCAAGGAATTATCTTCTCTACAAGCAAGGAGGAATTGTTTGATTTGCAGACTACAGTCTGCCCCCTTTTTCAGCACTCTTCCTGGCTTATAGGTAAGGGACAGGAATTGGTGACATGTCCAAGCTTTTAAGTAGTCACAGGTTTATGTTCTGCACCTAACATAAACCAGGAAACATTGTTATGAAGCTCTGTAGAAGGGTGTAGGGCACATGAGTAATGATCAAGGCACTGGAATAAGTAGCCAAATCTCTAAACTTATTCTAGCTAGCTCTAGCTTTGAGTGCCTGTTTCTATGGATTAAAATGATTTGGCTGTTTCCCAATCTCCTCCCCTCTTTGGTCTTGAACAAAGGCATCCCTTGGTTTGGGTGAGTCATAATTGATCAACTACACTAATGTAGAGAGGTTGAACACTAGAAGTTTATAAGTTTACGAGGCGAAAATTATAGAGTGCCTAGTTTCAGGCAGTTCTTAGGCAAAAGTTTCGAAGCCTAAGCCTCAAGTTCTTTACTGATGACACAGAGGCATCTAAACTACAGTTCCAGTGTGAAGTAAAGAAGTAGAATGTGCATTAATAATAATAATTATAATTATAATAATTAATACCTATGCTTAGGTAGCATATTGGTTTCTTGTTAAGACTGATGAAAAAGTTGGATTGGAAAAAGATGTTGAATGAATGCCCACTGCACTTACTCTGCTCACTTTTCATGCAGCAGTTAGTATATACTACCACGTGTTGCTCTATGTCTTTTATAAAAACATCCCAGTTATCTAATTACCTTGGAATCTCTAAGAGAAATTCCAGGTACTGACACTTTACAGGGATCACTAATGCAGCTTTTCTTTTGGGAAAACCAAGGGTGCCCCACAGAATGGGAACGGATAAGTCCCCAAATAACTCATCAAGAGTACACAGTGAGTCCCTAGAGAAGGGAGACTGGACTACAGTTATGGCTACCTCTGTGACCTGACAGCATCCACTGGACTGTTCATGCCTGGTAGATGCTTCAAAGTAGCAACTAGAATGATGTTCCTGCTTAATGAGAGCAAAAACTAATCTTTATCAGGGCTGAATTTTTCATGGATATTAATCAAGAGCATTCTCCTAGGATTTGTGTAGCAAAGTCATTTAGAGGACTCCCACTTCTGCTTTGTGGACATCATTTTAGTTGTTTCTCCTCTGTCCTTTCCATTATACATTTGGATGAAGATAGTCAGGATTCTCTGATTCTAATCAAGACTGTACCTGTTTCTACACCCCTGAAGTGCCCAAAGTCTACCAATTTCTTCTGGGGGAGAACCCTAAGAGGATAAGCCTCAAGATAATAGAATTTGGTCACCTGAGATGGACCCACCAAGTTTACCTGCATGGTCCGGCTGCATGAATGCGGTTGTGGCCATGTGGGGAAACAGAGCCAGGGAGTCGCGGTGAGTCCCTCGTAGGTGGATGGTGTTTCCTTGAAAATAAACTCCATGCATGTCGGTGTCAGTCCCCATTCCAATCATATGCCAGGAAACTCTATCCTTTTTGCACATAGTTAGGCCTGGCTGACTGCCATACATATAGCCATTAATAGCTAAATGGAAAAAGATAGCGCCCACCATAATTATGTAGACATACTGAAAACACACCATCTTAGTGAAAGGTTATCAGTGTGCATGGGCTGGGGGGGGGGGGCCAAGCGTGTAAACTATTTACAGAAAATCTTTGTTATTCAAGAATAAACAGTACTGATGAAAAGCCAGGTGATGAATCAATTTAAAATAGACACCAAAATTAACAATAGATAATGAAAATAGACTAAAATTGTTAAAATGTTATATTTAACAACACACACAAAAACACTAATTCTAAGAACCATAAGGAATAAATCAGGTTGTTTTCTGGCATAATTCTTCTGACAAAATTGTTTCACAGCATGATGTGATATATCCTTTGTTTTACATTTTACTTTCACAGATCATAAAGCACATCATCCTTATAAACATATTTATCAACTTTACCAATTTCCCCATACTCTTCTCTGAAACTCTTGATACAAAAATTATTTTTTATGTTCTCGTCCTGTCACATCCCTTTTTAAATGTCTCTTCCTCAGTTGTTAATTCATTTAATTCTGCCAGACCCCCATTTGCCAATGGCTTTGTGTTTGATTCTAGCAGTTACCAGACATCTTTTTACTGATTTCATGAATTCTGCTTCATTTGAAAGATTTTCAATCAATTGACATTACATTTGTATGTCTGGTTGGTGGAGAAGGATTATTTGGGTGGTGAGGGGTGCTAAGTTTATAAGAGATGAGCCCTTCCATAAATAAATTTGCTTGGGCCAGCCCGGTGGCGCACTGGAGAGTGCGCCGCTTGGGAGCGTGGTGGCGCTCCCGCCGAGGGTTCAGATCCCATGTGGAGACCGGTTCCCGCTCACTGGCTGAGCACGGTGCGGGTGCAACACCGAGGGTTGCGATCCCGTTACCGGTCAGTAAAAAAGACAAAAAGGAAAAAAAAAATTTGCTTTATGATAACTTTTACTTTCTTACTCCAGTAAACTAACTGAAGGGACTTTAAATAATGATTACTTAGATATGAAGACCTTCTGTGCTTCCCGAGTGGCAAATTGTTTTTATCTTTTACATGAAACCCAATCCATTGATGGAAGCTATCTATCGACAGAGCAGTGCCTTGAGAAAAATTTAGAAGCCACATTCCCACTCTGTGGAGATGAACACCATGCTCGAACAGCAACGTTTGATGGCTGAGTGCACATCACTGTGTCTCACCCTTGATGTCCTTTAGAGAGATAAGTATTCTACCCCTCCTATGCCCTACTAACACCCACAGTAAGGAAGAGCAACTATCAAACACATGAATAATCTCCTGTTATAATCCCACTGTCAAATAAAATCACTTTTTATTTCTGTGTCTGCAGAACCAGTGCTGCTTGGTAATTGTACTCAAATCTAGGATTATTAGTAGAAATTCCAAGAAGTGCTGGAGCTTCTAAGGAGAACACTACATTTCCTGGGGGGGGGGGGGAATCTTTGACAATGGTTTTGACAATAAATAATTTCAATTTTGTCCATCAAATGTTAAACAGATATCAGTGTAAATCGGGGTGTTTGGAACTCTTGTTTAAAGCTCTCTTTTTAGATCATTCACTCATTTATTCATTAATTTTTTAATTCATTTATTCATTTGACAAACACCATTTGAATACAGCCTATATAATAGATGCAACAAAAAGCATTGTGTCCCATGTGAGGTCCTTTCTCTTTTGTTCATAGCTTTCTTCCTCCCACTCCATGCAGCAAGATTGGAGCTAGAACTTCATTTATAATTAATGTGAAATTTGAGTTAAGATACATTATTTTCTTTAAAGTTTGCCTTTAAAATGACATATCCTGCACTTACAAAATATGAAAATGAGTTCACATTGCCAAATCAGGTTGGGTCTGGATTTGGATTTGACATGGTCCATTTGGTTGTTTAATATTTTCTATATGAGGGCCTCTCTGATGAAATAAATTTCTTTTACAATTTAGCTTCTCTACTAAGGAATTGCTATTTTCCTCATTTCTAGCTTAATTTTCCCCATTAGGAAATTTGGAAACTTCTAAAAAGAGAGGCTTTAAACAAGAGTTCCAAAGCAAGAGAAATTCTCTACCAGCTGGCCAAAATTAAATTTATTGGCACACCAATTTATACTTATACCTCTTTGACATTTGATGGACAAGATTTAAATGATTAATCTGCAAAATGATTCTCAAAGAATTTTCTTTTCAGAAAATGTGGTGTTTGAAAACTTCCTATTCAGTTATAGCAAAACTTTTTGTAGACAATATTGAAAATGCATTACTCCATGCTTTCCATCTGTTGGAACTAAACATCAGGGGCCATGGGAGACTGTGACCTGGTTGCTGGAGGTCACTTGTAACCGCAGACTTTTTTGGACTTTCTTGGCAGGAAGGGTGGTTAAGAGCTATTTTGTTTATCTTCCATAGGCTTTAAAAGGCAATAAATAGAGGGTCTGCTCTGTCCTAAACGAGGAGCTTAGCACCTGTTAGCTCACAGTGCTTGCATAATGCATTTTTGATGACTGCACCCTTCTGCAGGCATTGAGTTTGGACTGCTGCTCATTATTCTGCCACCTTAGATAATGGGCCCAAGACTCATGAGACTCCCGTGTTAGTCACAACCAATTACCAGGTGGTTTGCTGTTGTAACACTTGATATAAAGAGTGACAGGGAGGGAAAATTAAATAACTCCTCCCAAAGGAAGTTCCATAATAGGAACAGCCAATATTTTACAAATTAACACTTTCAGCAGTCACGCATATTACTCAGAGATACTGGGTTGTATAATGATTATCTCCTATTATCACCTGGGTCATCAAGCTTAATGATGTTATTGTGAACCCAAGGGAGGGCACTTTGTCAGTAATATTCTACATTTATGATGTACTGTGTCTTTGCTAGTTCAAATTCTGTGTTGCTTGCTTCATCTAAGCCTGATAAAGGATTTTAGAAGTAATAATTAAGTTTCACAACATCTCTGGGAGAGAGGGAGGTTTCACCATACCCTGTGAAGGTGAAGGCATGAGATAACTGGTGACCAAGAACAATACCCAAGACACCAAAATTAAGATGGTTAAAATACTCCAAACATTTTACTTCGAATGCAATTCAGCCTTTCATTTACAGGAGTGAGAGTCATTTATCATACCATGCATTCGGTTGGATTTCACAAACTCTTTGTCTTCTTTGTCAACATTGAAGGGACGCCAGGTAAACTTCTGAATGTTGTCATCAAGATACCTGCTCAGATTCTCATCAAAGACTGTGAACAGGAGGTAAAATTCCTTGTCTATTCCTTTCTACAGGGAAGAAAGAAATTAATACATAAAAAGTGCAGCTTGGACGAATTTGTAGCACTGCTTCACTTTCAAAGTACACACAAGGTGGGCTAGGGCTGGTCAACATTAGCTGCAGGTTCACTGGGTCATTTTGTAAATCAGGATTCTGATCAAGACTCTGATTAATTCATTCCACACACAAAGAAATTTGTCTTTCTCATTAAATCCTTCTTTCACCACCACACTTGTGTGAGTTCCTCCAAGGAAATAAGTCCCTGCTCAGAAGCCTTTCCACTGTGCAGTACTCCTGTTGTCAGGCTGCTCTTCCTCTCCTTTTTCTCCTTACCAGGACCTCCTAGCCCTGGCCCTGGCCTCTCTTTTTCTCCCTGACTTCATATCCTTGTACTCATGTCCTAGCTTACTCCAGACACCCTGGCCTTTTGCTCTCCCAGTGAAATGACCAGCCTAACTGGCCTTTTTCTCCTTACCAGGACCTCCTAGCCCTGGCCCTGGCCTCTCTTTTTCTCCCTGACTTCATATCCTTGTACTCACGTCCTAGCTTACTCCAGACACCCTGGCCTTTTGCTCTCCCAGTGAAATGACCAGCCTAACTGCTGCCTCAGGGCCTTTTCCTGTGCTGTATAGAGTGTTCCTCTTGTCTGGCTCCTTCTCTTACTCCATTCAGTTCTCTGCACAAATGTCACCTCTTCAGAGTGGCCTTCCCTGACCACCCCATCTAAAATAGTCACTCATCTTCCACCCCACCCACAAACTCACTCACTCTACCCTACTTCACTCTTCTTTGCAGCCCTTATTTCTACATGGAATTATATTCTTATTTATGAACTTATTTTCTAAACTTTTTTTTATGCGATCTTCATGAGGGTAGGGACATTATCTCCGTATCTCCAGCTCAAAGAAGAAAGCCTGGAAAAGCAGGCACTCAGTACATATTTGTGAGTGAAATAATGAATTCATAAAACTGATGATACTTGGCTAAGTTACGTTAACTTGTGTAGATATTGAGGAGACTATAGATTATTTACCACTGTGTATATTCCTAATGAATCTATGTGAGCATATCTGACTATATGGCATCCCAAATTGCTGAAATATGCATTTCTTAAAAGGTGAAACAGAGAGGTAACTTTATTTTCTGTCCCTTTGTGTCTTCCTGTCTCTAACATGCTCCCCATCCAAGCTACCCTCCATTCTGCTGCCTGCTTCAGAGAGACCCTCAGCAATGCCATCTGATCACATCTCTCTCCTTAAATTGGACAATACAATCTTAACTCACAATGATCTGGTCCCTGCCTACCTGTTCAGCCTCATCTCTTGACCCTTCCCTCCTGGCACTTTGACCAAAGCAAGACCAAGCTCCTTGTAGCTCTCTGAATATGCTCTGTTCTGCGTGCCTCTGTCCTTTGTGCATGCCTTCCCTCAATTTTGATAGTCTGCCACCTTTTTCTCTTGAAAACCCATAATCCAACCCCAAGGGTTACCTTTGCTGCCCACCTCTGTGAAGCTTTCCTAACTCCTCATCAATGATGTGGATACTCCTTGCTTTATGATTCTATGATACCTCATATATACTTACTGCTTTTCTCACATGACATTTTAGTAGGCAGTAGTTTAAGATCACAGGCTTTGGAAAGAAGTAATGCAGACTTAAAATTCTTCAAAATAAAATTTGTTTTAAATGGGAGAAAATAAGAGGTCAAAAATATATTTAAGAAAGATCATGGGCTACATAAGCAGGCAGACCTAGGTTCAAATGCCACTCTTCTGTTCACCTGCTGTCAAACTTGGGGCAAGTGATTCATGTTTTCTAACCCCTAACTCCCTTATTTGCAAAATGAGGATAACAATAGTCCCCACCTCATGTTTTTTTTTGTGAAGATTAAATGAGATAATATGGGCAAAGCACTCAACACAACACCTGACAAATACTAAATACTGAATGCTATTATTATTAGCTGTGACTGCAATTGTTCATAGTACAAGGACCAATCATTGAAGAATTGAGTTGAAGAACCTTATCACTTGAGAGGTACTTGGAAAATAACTGGGTCTATGAGGGTGGGAAATTAGCATAGAAAAAGGTTAGAAGAAAAGTGACAGGACCCCATGTGATGGTTAATTTTATGTGTAACTTGACTGGACTACAGGATGCCCAGATATTTGTTCAAACATTATTTGGGCTGTTTTTGGATGAGGTTAACATTTAAATTGGGAGACTGAGTAAAGCTGATTTTACTTTCTTATGTGGGTGAAACTCATCCAATCTGTTGAAGGCCTAAATAGAACAAAAAAGGGTGATCCTCTCCCAAGTAAGAGAAAATTCCTCCTACCTGACTGTCTTTCTTTGAACTTAAACTTTGGCTTTTTCCTGCCTTCAAACTTGAACTGAAATGTCAGCTCTTCCTGGTTCTCAAGCCTGCCAGCTTTCAGACTGGGACTACATCATCAGCTTTCCTGGGTCTCCAGCTTGCTGACTCACCCTGCAGCTTTTGAGACTCATTTAGCTTCTGTAATCACATGAGTCAATTTTTTATAATCTCTCTCTCTCTCTCTCTCTCTCTCTGATCACATCAAGGTTAATTTCCTGAGTTGGATAATTTTACTGTGTTCATGTCAGAGAGTGTCCTTAATTTTAGGAAATACACACCAAAGAGACATCTCAAACAGTACAGGAAAAACAAAACGAAAAAACCCCACAGCTTTAAAACATGAATAATCATTCTGCTTTGCCTTATATAACTGTTGAGGTACAGCACAAATACTCAGTTTATTACACATGCAATAGACATTTCTAGAATTGGTCCTTCATGCAGAGAAATGAAAATCTGAGGTGGACCAAATTCTTTGTGTCCTCTACACCTAGAAATTCCTTTGAGACCAGAAGTGGGCCCATGTAATGCCAAACATTATATACCATTTAAATAAATTGTCTTCCTATTTCTGACTGGTGATGTAACGAGTGAAGTAAATGGTTAAATGACTGGATTTTCCTCTTTTCATCCACATTTTTAATATCACATACAAGTATCTTGAAAAGCTATGCTTTGCCACAATAATCAGTGCAACCACCCAAGCCTCTAAGTGGGGACTTGCAGGAAGTTATCTACATGCTGTCTTTTTCCTTCAGCCATAGTGATTAACTTCCAGTCTACAGTAGTGAGTTACAGTGGTCCTCACCCTTGGCTGTACATTGGAATCACCTAGAAATTCTGATTTAATTGGCCTGGAGCATCTGAATAAAAGATGTTTCAAAGGTCCACAGGGTATTATAATGTGCAGCCAAGTTTGAGCAAACTTGTCCAACCAAGAAGGATCCTTCAGATCCCCACACTTGCCAGCCACCAAAAAATAAAAATAAATAATAAATAATAATAATAACCAACCAAAAAGGATCCCAATAGCAGTCCAGTGGATCTCAGAAGATTCCAAAATCAAAGCAAGGTGCAGGAAAAGAGGCCCATTGAATCCCAACTACAATAAGCAGAAATCATAGGTTCCTAGGACAGCATTTGTAACTTTGGAAATTCAGATCTTAAATTTATAAAAAAAAAAAATCCCCATTATATAGAAGCCAATTTCAAAAGTACTGTTACTCTCTTATCTCGGGACAGCATTTGTAACTTTGGAAATTCAGATCTTAAATTTATAAAAAAAAAAAAAATCCCCATTATATAGAAGCCAATTTCAAAAGTACTGTTACTCTCTTATCTCTAGCCATATTACTGCTCTCCTTTATACAACCCTGAGAGGAACTTGGCGACATTTGGTGGCCTACCTGTGTCCCATCAGCATTGAGAGCACCCTTTTTACAGACTAGCAAAGGCCCTACAAGGCCAGAGCTAGTGTCTTTGATTGGCTCGACTGCTGAGAAGTAAAGATAGGTCAGACAGGGAGGATCTCCAGCTGTTGGGCTTACGCTTTCAGGCACCATCCACTTGTATGTGAAGGTTTCACCTGGTTTAACATGTGCCCCTGGTTTCAGAAATCCTGTCGATGTAAATGGAATAATTACTCAAAGCAACAGCAAAGAACCCTAAACTTGTCAGACTAGGCCTTCTAGCCCTGGATGTCTCTCTCATTATGCCATATTGGTGGAAGACAGGTGTTTTCTCTTATGCATCCTTCTAGGGGAGACCACTGTGAGATGAATGCTCTCACCTGCATTTGGTAGGTGAGAAGAACCAGGTTCAGAATGTTTAAATAATTGCCCAAGCTCACAGAACTGGTAAGGGAAGGGACCGGGATTTGAACCAGGTCTGTCTAATTCTAAGTCCTTTGCTAACTCATCCTGTTTCTCCCAAGCCCAGGCTGAGACTTACCATCTATGTTTGGGGTTGCATCGGAGGCCTTGTCATAAATCACGCCATGGGGCAAAATGCTATAGACCTTGTCAGCTTTGTTAGCAAAGGTCACTAACAGGGTGTCACCCACCTCTGCCTTAATGACTGGGCCTGAAAAATATCAAGAGGAGAAAGAAGAGGATGAAAAGAGACAGAAAGAAGTAAATAGGAGCAAGAAAGGAAGAGTCATTCTATGTAGATGTATATGCCCAGCTGAAACATCTCCCCCAGTTCAAAACATGAGGATGGTTTTACTGTACCAAGAATTCCAAGATGGGCTTCTGTCCCAGAGAGTCTCTTTCTCTGAGTAAAAGTTGCATCGACATACTCCGTATACCGAACCTTCCAATATTTTCCTCCAATTCTGTTGTCCCCTTGTGTGAAGTAGAGCTCAGAGTCACTGTGAAAAGACATAGGAACCTGACGGAGAACACCTCTCAACCTATCCACCAATACTTAATTACGGAGCTTCATTTTATTATCCTTATCCCACTCACCCACCCATCTCCCCACAAAAGACAGCTTCAACAAAGTTCCCAGGAATAGTCAACCAGCCTTGAAAGTCTTCAGAAGCTGGATGATGTGCAAGCTCATTTCTCTCTTAGCCATTGTACTTTCTTCCCCAGAGGTCCAGCAATTGAAGAATGCAAAGGTAAACTCCTTCCTTACCAGTACTGGAGTCCCAAATGGTGTCCTACAAAGCAACAAAGAGCTAACTGGTTTCTTTGCAGAATAAGCATCCCTCTATCTCTTCCTGATGCCAATATCAATAATCTCTGCAGATAGTAAGCTCCTTGATATCTGGCATGGTTTAGGAATGGACTGTCTGGTTAATCAAATAGTTTAATTAGTAGAGAGTTATCGTATGAACTAATGCTCTCGCTATACTATTTTACTTCCGTCAGTGGTACCATTGCTCTTGAGTCACACAGAATGCTTTTGTCTTCTCTTTCTGCCTCATCCCCTTATCTCATTCACCCTTACTTTCAAATTTGTTTTTTGCACCCTTTCTTTTCTACGTCCCTTTTGCATCTTTTTTTTTTTTTTCCCTTTCTTCCCTCTGCCACAACCCCAGCTCATGCCCTCACCTTGGGTTTGGATCCTTACGTAAACCTCCAATCTGCATATTCTGCAGCTTGTCTCCTAGTAGCTCACTCATTTTGTTTTTCTCAACAGGCACACTACTACCAACATTGATCTCCAACTTTGTTTGCTTCCAGTTTCCAATTAAATAAACTTTGAAAGGATTAAAGGACCTCTACAATTGATATCCAATTTACTTTTTCTCAATTCTCTCCCTACGCTCTATGCAAATGCTCATTTCCCTATGCAAATCCTCCACTCCAGTCATTCTGACTTAATCACTTTCCCCTATATAGTAGGTGCTTTACATTAACCCCTGCATCTAAAATTTCCCTCTCTTCTCTATTCGCTTATGTAAGTTCTATTATTCTTTAAGATCCTGCATAAATCCCGCTTCCTCTGTGAAGTGTCTCCTGGCTAACCTAGCTTTCTCTGAATGCCCAGAGAACTCACTTTCTGGAGCGCTCATCTTACTCTTATCTGTAACTTGCAAAGTTACTTCTCTTTTCCCATTTTTCCCCACCTGAGGGTGGGAACATTGCTAGATATTCTTGCATCCCACATGTCAACTAGTACATCGTGCTTTTACACATCACATTAAATATCGATTGAATATAGTTTCATCTTTCATATTTCAGAAGGCACTTCAGAATTCTAGAAGTTCCTCTAAGTCATAACTTTAAATGCTAATTCTGAAGTTTTTTCCCCAAGATGGCTCACTAGTGAGGTCTTGCACTAGTCCCCGCCCTTGCCCTCCCATAAAAAGAGGCCAAAATAACAGACAAACAAATATATTTTGACTGGAATGACTGAGGAAATACTCTGCAGAGCACCAGGAGCACAACAAGACTGTTGTGAAGTGCAGAAGATGGGAACGGCACCAACCTCTGCCCAGCTGCAGGGACTGGTTCAGACTCAGACGGGGGGAAAGTAAGCTGGAAAATACCCCAGCTGCTTTCACTGCTGCCACAAACACCAGCGATCCCTGCCTCAAGAGAGTCCCCCCATTTTTTTGGGATCCGGGCACAGTTGGAGAGTAGTTGGAGATTAATGTAAGTGCACAGTCTCATAGTGGAAGCCCAAGGAAAGAGAAATCCCTCCTGCCCTCAGCAGCTGAGATACAGTGCCCTCTGGGAACTGAACCTGCAGCAAGGGTGTGCCCTGCCCCAGACCCAGTGAGACTGACTCCCTTTGTCTGGAGGCCCTCCCTGCATTCTACTGCATTCACATGGGCACTAGCAGGACCATGGCCCAGGCTGCCTGGAGCCTAGGACAGACAGACAGACCAAGACCCCAGCATCTGAACCCATGCAGAATCCCCTGCCCCCCTAGGTGAGCAGGCAGACAAGCTGAGGAGAAGCCAAGGTGAAGTGGTTCTCCACATTTGTGGCCCACCCTGCATAGCCCACAAATCTGCTGAACCCACAGGTGCCCATATTGGCCCACAGCCCCATGCCTCCACACATTTGCATGGGTGCCAGCAAGACCACAGCCCTAGCTGACTGGAACCTAGAACAGAGAGGGACCGAGACCCCAGTGTCTGAGCCCACATGACACTCCCTCCCTTCCCCCCTGGGGCAGGCAGGCAGACCAGCTGGGTAGGGAAGCCACCAATAAGTGGTTATTCTCCATATTGGCATGCACCAGCCCTGCACAACCCATGGACCCACTGAGTCTATGGATGCCCACACAGACAGCCAGCCCAGAGGTGGCTTCTCCTACCCCCACAGCCCTCCACAGAGCCAAGGAGGCCTGTTGCTTCCTTGCAAGCTTGCTACAGACTTAAGAACTGATCCAGTGGCCCTATACCGAACTGACAGGACCTGTCGTGTCAGTGTATATCTGTTCCCAGACCAAGAGCAGACAGGGCAAGTCTTTGATACCCCAAGGCAGACCTCTACAGAGCTTCTGGGCTTGGCTGCATTCTTGAAGGCTTGCATCAGGCCCAACCACTGATCAGGCAGCCACCTGCAGAGCTGCCAGGCCCTGCAGCACCTGTGTACACCTACTCCCAAATGAATAACTGATTGGGTAGCAGCTTTCTCTCCCCAAAGCACACCACTAGAGAGCATGGGTCCTGCAGCATCCATGCAGGCTTGCTCCAGGCTCAACAGCTGATCCAGTGACCTTCTACAGAACTGCCAAGACCTGCTGCAACAATGTATACCTGCTCACTGACTGTCAGCAGATCACCCACTCCAAGAAGAAATTACCAAGGTCCCCACCACCTAGGCCACAAAGGCAGCCACAGACAACTCCAAGATTGAATACAGCTAAAGAAGTCACACAAAGGCTGCATTACCACACTCACCCAGATCCAAACTCACCCAGATCCAAACACCCAACCTGACTGTCAATATAGGATACTTCCACAGGAAAAAGTCTCTCCCTTCAAAAACCACTTCTAGAATTAAAAGAAGTGACTACACCACCAGATGCCCAGACATCAGTGCAGAGATATGAGAAAGATATTCCACACAAATGAAAACCAAAAACAAACAGGAGTTGCCATACTTTTATCAGAAAAAATAGACATCAAACCAAGAACTAGAAAAAGAGAAAAAGGACATTGTATAAGACAAAGAAGGACACTGTATAATGATAAAAGGATCAATGCAACAAGAAGATATAACAATCGTAAATATACATGCAACCAACATCAGAGCACCCAGATATATCAAGCTTATTTAATCTAAGGAAGAAATAAACCCCAACACAGTAATAGTTGGGGATCTTAACACACCTCTCTCAGCATTAGACAGATCATCTAGACAATGAATTAGCAGAGAAACATTGGGTTTAAACAGCACTTTAGACCAAATGGAGTTGACAGACATATTCAGAACATGTCATCCAACAACTGCAGATTATACATTCTTCTCATCAGCAGATGGATCATCCTCCAGGAGAGACCACATGTTAGTCCACAAACTAAGTCACAACAAATTTGAAAAGACCGACATCATATCAAATGTATGTTCAGACCACAATAGAATAAAATGAGAAATTAACAAAAAACAAAACTTTGGAAAATAAACAAATTCATGGAAATTAAACAACAAGCTCCTGAACGGCCAGTGGATCAAAGAAGAAATAAGCAGGAAATCAAAAAATTCCTTGAAACAAATGAAAATATAAGCATAACTTATCAAAACCTATGGGATACTGCAAAAGCGGTAACAAGAGGGAAGTTTATTGCAATGAGTGCTTACATCAAAAAGTAAGAAAGACTTCAAATAACCTAATGCCACATCTCAAAGAACTAGAAAAACAAGAATAATTCAATCTCCAAATTAGTAGATGGGAAGAAATAATTAAGATCAGAGAAGAAATAAATGAAATAGAGACCAAAAGAATGATACAAAAAGTCAACTAAACAAAAAGTTGCTTTTCTGAGAAGATAAACAAAATAGATAAGCTGTTGGCAGACTAACTAAAAAAGGAGGAGAGAAAAACCAAATAAAAAAATCAGAAATGAAAAAGGAGACATTACAATCGATACCAGAGAAATACAGAATCATTAGAGACTATTATGAACAACTATACACCAACAAATTTGAAAATCTGGAGGAAATGGGTACATTTATGGACACATAAAAACCACCAAGACTAAACCAAGAAAAAATGGAAAACCTGAAGAGACTAATAACAAGCAATGAGACTGAAGCAGTAATCAACAATCTCCCAACAAAGAAAAGCCCAGGACTGGATGGCTTCATTGATGAATTCTACCAAAACTTTAAAGAAAAAATAATACTAATCCTTTTCAACTACTCCAAAAAATTGAAACAGAAGCCATTCTCCCAAACTCATTCTATGACGCAAGCTTCACCTTAATACCAAAATCAGACATAGACACAATAAAAAAAAGAAATCTACAGGTCAATATCCTTGATGAACACAGACACAAATCCTCCACAAAATGTTAGCAAACAGGATTTCTTTGGCTATTCAGGGTCTTTTGTTGTTCCGTATGAATGTTGGGATTGTTTTTTCTGTTTCTGTGAAGAATTTCTTTGGTATTTTGATGGGGATTGCATTGAATCTGTACATCACTTTGTGGTATGGACATTTTCACAATGTTAATTCTTCCAATCCAAGGGCATCATATGTCTTTCCATTTTTTTGTGTCCTCTTTAATTTCTTTCAGTAGCACTTTGTAGTTCTCATTGTAGAGATCTCTCACCTCCTTGGTTAAATTGATTCTCAGGTATTTTATTTTTTTGGAAACTATTGTAAATGGGACTACCTTCTTGATTTCTTTTTCTGCTAGATTGTTATTGGAGTAGAACGAAACTAGACCTGTACCTCTTGCCATATACCAAAATCAACTCAAAATGGATTAAAAACTTAAATGTAAGGCTTGAAACTATAAAACTACTGGAAGAAAACAGGGGAAACACTTCAGGATGTAGGACTGGGCAAACCTTTATGAATAAGACCTCAAAAGCACAGGCAACAAAAGGAATTACATCAAATAAACAAACTGGAATATACCAAACTAAAAAGCTTCTGCACAGCAAAGGAAACAATCAACAAAGTGAAAAGACAACACACAGAATGTGAGAAAATATTAGAAAACTATATATCTGACAAGGGATTAATATCCAGAATATAGAAAGAATTCAAACTTACCAGTAAAAAAACCAAATAATTTGATTTTAAAAATGGGCAAAGGAACTGGATAGATATATCTCAAAAGAAGACATACAAATGGCCAACAGACAGATGAAAAACTGTTCAACACCACTCAGCGTCAGGGAAATGCAAATCAAAACCACACTGAGATATTATCTAACCCCAATTACACTGGCTATTATAAAAAGACAAAGAATAACAAGTGTTGGCAAGGATCAGAGAAAGGGGAACCCTCCTACACCATTGGTGAGACTGAAAATTAGCACAGCCATTATGGAAAACAGTATGGAGGTTTCTCAAACAGCTTTAGACAGAACTACCATACAATATAGAAATCCCACTACTGGGTATATACCCAAAGGAATGGAAATCATCATGTCAAAGGGATACCTGCACTCCCATGTTTATCACAGTTCTACTTAAAATAGCCAAGATATGGAATCAACTTAAATGTGCAGTGATGGACAAGTAGATAGGAAAATGTGGTATATATACACAATGGAATACTACTCAGTGATAAAAAAGGATGAAATTCTGCCATTCACAGCTACATGCATGAACTTGTAGAAAACTATGTTAAATGAAACACTCCAGGCACAGAAAGAGAAATACCACATGTCCTCACTCATAACTGGGAGCAGAAGTAAAGAAAGAATGAATGAACAAAAGAAAGAAAGAGGAAGAGAGAGAAAGAACAATCACATTAATGCGCTGAACTTTCAGAAAGAGAGAACAGAACTGTGGTTACTAGAGGTGAGAAAGAGCGTTAGCAAGAAATTGGTTAATAGACACAAGGAATGATCACATTTTGTAAAGATGAACATGCTAATTATCCTGATTTGATCATCACATATTGTACAGAGGTATTGATATTCAACTCTGCACCTCACAAATATGTTTAACCAATTTTTTTCAATTACAAAAATAAATAAATGCTAATTCTCATTATCCTGTTTATGAAGAAATACTGGTCAATAGAGAAGGCTGATATCAAAGAGTTTTCCATATATGGTCACACAAATTCTTCTGGCAAGATTCAAGTGCATCAGTTTGGTGAATGAATGAAAGAATGAACGAATGAAACATACAATTAAAGAAACAAAGGATGTTGTATCACTGATCACAAAGAGAATTTTTTAAACATTCCCTCAGACATAAAAAAGGACCATACAGTAATAGCAATCATTCTTGATATTGCACTGTACATTTTTAATACCTTTACAGACATCATAGCATATAATTTTATAATAAGTCACAGGAGTCCACATCTGCCTAATGAATTGCTAGATCCAATTAGAAAAATATTATGTGCTATGACAGCCCAGTGAGAAAATGATTAATTATGACTCAGGTGTTAGGGAAGGCTTCACTAAAGATGTGACATTAGATTTAGGCTTTGAAGGAAAAATGGCATTTTACTAGACAGAGAGGAAAAGGACATTCATAGTACACAGAGAGGGCATAACGTAAATCAGGCAGCAGTTGACCCAAAAATGGTAACTTTCCTTGCCCAACTCATCTCCACTCAAAGAAAGTCCTGGTTTGTTCCCTCTTCAAGACTGCTCCGTATGAACAAAGACCTTATTCTATTCTCTGTCAGGTTAGTATTTCTCATGGCATTTAGCACTGTAGTTTGCACATAGGAGGTATTCAAGTAATGTTTGACGAATGAATGAATGAATGAACTTAGTGTTTTGAATTAGCCAGCACATCACAAAGCAATAAATACTCTGCCAGTTCTCAGTAGTACTTATCTTAAGAACACCTTAAGCAGTACATGATGCCATCTATGCAGTAGGTGCTCATCAGAGCACTGCCTAGATACAAATGAGATCACAGGGAAAATCTTTTCTTACGAGAGGCTTAGAAACCGAATGAATGAATGAATGAACTTAGTGTTTTGAATTAGCCAGCAAATCACAAAGCAATAAATACTCTGCCAGTTCTCAGTAGTACTTATCTTAAGAACACCTTAAGCAGTACATGATGCCATCTATGCAGTAGGTGCTCATCAGAGCACTGCCTAGATACAAATGAGATCACAGGGAAAATCTTTTCTTACGAGAGGCTTAGAAACACCAGCAAAGAGTGCTTACCTGCCAGAGGCATTTAGAGGTAGGCCACTGAATTTGTTATAACCTTGAGGACCATAATCCCAAAGAATTTTTTCAGCTGCTATAAAGTAGCGCCTCTGTTGACCCTTCATCTTGGGCTGAGAAATATCACTTTTGCAGGTACCAACATTGTATTGCCCCAGCATACCAGCTGCAGAACAGAGGAAAACCACAAGCCAAGGTATAAAAGAAATCAGACAGGAAAAGACTGATAGATTTGACATCATGAACATTTAAAACTTTTGTACAGAAAATAGGACCACGTGCAAAGTTAAAAACAAAGAATAAATGGTGGTGAGGGGGAAATTTATAACACATGTGACAAAAGATTAATATGTAAATAAATTTTTTAAATAAAGGAAAAAAAATTCCCAGTAGAAAGTGGGTAAGGGACATAAATGGATATTCACAAAAGAATTAACAGCATGGAACCAGAACCAAGTCATTCAACAGGCATTTAAGTCAACAAATGTCATCATGCGCCTGTTATAGACCCGCAAGTAAGCTATGGGTCAATAGATTTTGTCTCAATATAAGGAAAAATATTCCGATAGAGCAGTCCAGAGCTGAGCTGCTACAATTATTTAAAAGAGATGTTAAAAAGGAAATTCAGGAATTGGATGGGGGATTGGTTTTAATTACATAGAAAGTCCTTTCCAATGGTAAATTTATTGTTCCATTTACAGTAACTCCAACAGAACATGTGCTTTTCCCAGTTCACATTGCTTCCTTTACCTGGGAAGTCTTTCTTCCTTTCTTCACCTATTGGTTCCTAGCTATATTTCAAGACTCAGATTAGGAGCCAGCTCCTTAGGAAGCCCCCCTGATTCCTCCGGAGTAGTGACTATAGCACGCAAAGAGCAGAATAAGATACGTTCTGCCTCAAATGTTATTAATGTTGTGAATGTCTGTGTATGTTGTACACAGGCAACTACTAGTTGTAAGTTCCTTGAAGTTCTCATCATTTTTTTTTCAACCGCTCTCCCTCCGCCTTGTTCATAGAGAGGTGATCGATAAATATCTGTTGATAGGACACCAAATAAATGAGCATTGTATTTTGCTATATATTTAATATTTATTTAAACATAATATGTACAAGAATCTATCTAACAGCAGGCACTGGATGAGCACCAGTGACTGTGTGGTTTAACTGTATTGTTCTGAGCATCTGCACACCAGTCTTTATTCTTTTTACCTTGTAGGTGGTCACTGACTTGGCACGTTATCATCCACTTCCCAGGATTCTCGACTATCATTTCTGTTGTGAGGAAGGTGGCTGGGAACAGGTTGACAACATCAGTCCGATGCCCTCTGCTGATGAAGGTGTTACCATAAAAATAGATGGTATGGATGTCTATCTCATTCCCCATTCCGAATAGGTGCCAGGACACGGATTCACCAACACACATTTCAGGCTCGGGAAGGTTACCAAAGAGGTATCCATTGAGAGCTGAAAACAGAAACACACCAGTGGAAGAGACTCGCCTGCAAAGGTGAGCAAGACCAGAAGCGCTGGTAATATGTGCTCTAGCACAGCTGGAAAATCAGTAAAGATCATGGGTTGTAAAGTTTTCATGCAGAAAAGCCTGACTCTTTAAAAAATTATATTGTCCCAGAAAAAAAAGGAAAAGCTTTGTATTGGTCTTTTTTGAGAGAAAAGCACTCAATAAAAGTGAACATCAGCACGCACTGAAAACAGCCTTGGAGCTTCTTTGTGAACAGGGTAATTAGGTCGGGAGTAAACAGAGCTCTGCTGATACTTCCTAAGTAACCCTTCATTTGCGTATCTGTCCTTCATTTGCATATCTGCCATCCACACCAAACTGTGGTCTGTCATAGAACTAGAAACCCTGTCTTGTTCATCTTACAGCTATGGAAACCTAGCAGAAAAATTGGCATGTAGAATCTGCTTAAGCATGTAGCAAGATGGAAAGGAAAGGAACTGATTAGAAGGGACTAATGAGACACGTTTATATTTTGTTACTTTAAAAAGCAGGGAGAAAAAAAACCCAGTTTTTACTAAGTGTTGCTGGGGCAAAATCTTGAGCTTATGCCATAAGTCTGAACCAAATACTTTCAAACAATCTTAATGGCAACCAGGACTTGACCAAGTGCAGAAAAGAACTTGATTCAGGGTTTTTAAAAAGTCACAACATACCTTCTTAAATTGGAACAGAGTTAAATAGCAATTGTCATTAAGATAATAATGACTTAGCAACACAATTAATTCTGAATCATTTTAGTAAATTTAAATAAATTATTCAATAAATCTTGTATTGAATAAGCATTTTCTATAGAATAGTTTGTAAGTCAAATTTTTTCTATACTTAGTTGGGTCACCTTTGCCAGTTTGGGAGGACTGATTGCCTGCAAATAACTACTTTTGCATATAGGCTGGTTTTTATTTTAAATATAGTCCATATTTGCTTATATAATTTGTTCCTTTTTATTGGACATTTTCACTCCAAAAGAATAAAAACAGAGTAAGACAGATTATGTGGGCAGCTGAGTCTTAAACCATCACAGTTCACAGTTTTCAACAATATTTGAGACCATCACTCCCATTTAGTAAAGAACAGGAGTAAAACTAGTCACAGCAACGATTCGAATTTAGATCTGTGTTTGCTCCATCGTTCACTGTTTCTCTGCCTCCCTCCCTTCTTCTCTTTCTCGCCTTCACTTCCTTCCTTCCTAAAATGTTTTCCAAGCACCACTACACACACGAGTGCTAAACTATCCCTAGAAGGAAAAGACAACGCAATAAAACAGAAATAGTCACTGTACTGACAATCATGCCTTGACGTGCCTTAGAATCAAACACAGGCAATTAAAATGTATTTGCTATAGGACTTCTCTTTCCAGTTCTCTCAGGCAACTCTCTGGCACTCATTATCACTTCGATCTTAGGCAAGTTATTGGTGGTCTCTTGACCTCAGTTTTTTCATCTGTAAAATGGGAGGTCAGATGATCTTCAGCTCCTTCTCTTTCTCTTATAATTTTTTGACTATTTTGAGGCTGCCTCAGTTACGGTGATTCCAAGAGACAGACAAGCAAAAGATAGAGGAGATTTGTCAATGGATGAAGTGGTATGTTTACATTGAAGAGCTCCTTTTATGTCTACTAGAACTCTCTGGAAAAGAGTGGAAAGAAACCACTTAATCCCCACATTCTGAAATGCTACATTAAGCCACTACTCTGCAAAACAGGCATGGGTAAGTGTTGTGTCTGAGCTGACAGGGTAACTACAGGAATTCGCTATTTTGCACAAGTACAGGGTTTGGTGTATAGTGTGGAAGCTTGATGAACTTTTTTGATTTAAAGAATGCCTAGGAAACATAACAAATTCACAAGTATGTAGTTAAACCCCATGTATTGCGTAGTTATTAAAATTTAGCAGCCACTCAGAAAATGGTTACCGGATAAAGCAAGAGGTTGCAAAATGCAGGATTACTATATGATGATGACTTAATTCTCCTTTCTCCTTTCTGTCAATCTAAACCCACCCATCCTCTGGGCTCACTTCAAGCACCAGTTCTTTCCTGGTTATCACTTTGATCCCTCCATTTTTTGCACCACAGCTCTGTCCAGATTTTGTACCTAATCAAGCAATTTTTCTATGACCTTGTCCCCTCTCAGACTGTTTTAGGTTCTGCCACGTATCATATCTTACATCACTTTCTAACCATTCAAATCACTAACTTATAAATCTTGCAAAACTAGGCTCAACCTTGCTGTGCATTTTGCATCCCTTGTAGTGCCGTTGAGTACCAAGGGCACTGTTGTGCATTGGAGAACGTTGGAGGCACTCACCATGCATTTTGTTACTCCTCTGGAAAACAGCATCTTTTTTGTCAACTGAATTGGGGTCAGTGCAGAAATGTCTGATATTTTCATCGAGGTACCAGCTTTGATTCTCATCCACAAGAGTAAACATTATAACAAACTCTTGATCCACATCAGTCCTTGTCCCCGAATATCTATTCAGGATACCTATCAGGCACGTTCAAAAGGGTAGAGAAAAAAGTCCAAGGTGAGCTAAATAAAGGTGAGCTTTGCTCCCTACCACTGGGGTCAGGTAAGTTTGAAGTCTGTTGAAGACCTAAATACATAAGGATAACCCACAAGGGTAGAGAAAAAAGTCCAAGGTGAGCTAAATAAAGGTGAGCTTTGCTCCTTACCACTGGGGTCAGGTAAGTTTGAAGTCTGTTGAAGACCTAAATACATAAGGATAACCCACAATATAAAAGCAGCAAAAGGCTTTAATGGAAATGACAGAACCACAGAAAAGAAAAGTCATAAAACAGAAATCTTCACAACTGCAGACTTGGAAACCGGGCTATCTCTAAAGGAAGCTGACTTTATGAACAGAGCACAGACACATTAAGTCAATTACTAGAGAATAAAATAGCAAACTGATGGTTCGAGTGAAATAATGAAACAAAAAGCATTCCTGGTCATTTCACTAAATTTTTCAGTTTCTTACAGGTGGTGTCATGGAATGTTATTATTTAAAAAAATTGAAAAAGCATATAAGTTTCAGAATGCTGTGATGGTTCTTAGAATCTGAATAATTGCCCTCTGCTACGGTGTCAGATTGATCTTCCATGTTAGAAGAATTTTCCTAATCTTAAAGAAAAATTTGGAAAATTAGGCACATTCTGTGTGGAGGAAGAGAGGGTGTGAAACAAGACCTAAATCTTATTCACACTCTGGACACACCAGTTACCTGGGAGCAGGCTCCTAGAGGAGGCCTCCTTACCTTGCTTACACACCAGCAGGGGGCCAATTAGCCCAGAGCAGATGTCCTTAGGGGCGTCTATGTGTGAATGGTACACCCAGGTCAGGCAGTTGGCGTCCGCTGAAGTAGGTGCATATTCTTCTCTGACTGGCCAGACATAGGTATAGTTTTTGCCAGGAGGAACCATGTCATCATTCTTGTTTTTTCCAGACGTTCCATCTGGGTATAGGGCTCCTTCCAAGAAAAGATCAAACATAGTTACATCACAGACATCACATGCTATAGTGGAAAACGCAAGACCTTTGGAATCAAACGTAACTGAATTAAAATTGATTTGCTATGGGACGTGAGGCAAGTGACTTCAAATCTCAATGCCTCCGTTTTCTATCAGTAAATCTAGAACACTGATACTCACCCCACAGGGATGTGAAAATTGAATAAGGCAATGTATATGAAGAGCTTTGCACAACTTAATAAATGTTCATAATAAGGACTCTTTCTGATGGGCTTACTGTACCAATCAGGAAGATTTCAGTTCACCTCACTTGACATCAGTTCAAGAAGGGAAGGAGAAGCAGCAGGAGAAATAGTGAATACAGACAGATCCAGCACTCGTGTAGGCCTCATAAGAGCTAGGAAGGAAGTGTAAGTCATTCTTCCTGCCTCCGGGGACCTTACATTCTGTTGGGCAGTCCAGAATGTGCATTATGAACACATGGAACAACTGGAGAATAAAAAAAGATAATGTGTTAAATGTAATTTTGGGTCAGAATATATGGGATACCCCAGAGGAGACCTGTACTCTGCAACGTGGAAGGTCTGTCATAGAGTGGATAAGGGCAAGTGGGCAGAGCAGCCCCTTACTCTCTGTTTTATAAACTACAATTGCACAAGATTTCCCAATTAAGGAAAGTACATTGCTAAAAGTAGTGTGAAAACCACCTGAGTAGAAGACAGGAGACCAATCTCTGCACGTTATAATTATCAAAACCTCTATAATAGAGATGGGATTTGAGGGGCCTCAAAGGACTGGGAGGAATTGCACTGTTACTAAAAAAAAGGCTGGAGAGTGAGGGACAGAGAGGGAGATGGAAGTGGACACACTTCAAGTCTTTCATTCAATCATCCATTTGCCATTCACTCATTAACCAGTTTATTCAACAAACATGAGTTGGATACAGATCACATGCTAGTAAATGTGCTAGGCATTAGAATTATATATTAAAATAAGACAGCGAGAGCCACTGTAGCCAAGGCCAGCCAAAGAAAAGACACAACTAAAAAAATCTAATGTTACCTTTTAAAAAATTCTACCATGAAAACATAATTTGATGTCTGGAGAACGACGTCAAGAGAAAACAACAGTTACACCCATATTATGTGCCAAGTAGAGTGGGTACTTTTTATATATTATCACATTTACTCCTTAAAGCGACCTCATGTGATAGGTGTTAACATCCACTTTTTAGATTAAGTTAAGGTTACACTGCTAGCATGTGACCAAGCCAGAATTGAATCTATTTGTGTCTGACTTCCCATCAAAATTACTGGGAATATGCTGTGTACAAATTATTTTTTACTTATTTAACTTTCTTTCACATGCTAACTTTTAATTACTTTTATTCTAATAAGAATATGAATCATTTCACAAATTAAGACCAAATGCAACTATATCTAAAGATAGTCAGAGAACAAAACCTATATAGGAAATAACTAAATTTAATTAGTTAGGTTCCTTCTGTATTAAGTGTAGCTCTGAATTTCCTGGCTGTATTTAGGTTATAATGTTAGATATAGGTTAAATACACATTAGGTTAACATAATTAAGTTATATTGTTTCTTCATTCATTTAAAGGAAACTTACCAGTTCCTTAAAAGAGAGGAACTTTTTGCTGGTACTAAATTCTAAGAGAGTATTTTCAAGAAAATCATTATATATAAATTACTGGGTAATACAATGAATTACATCTTTGATTTAAAGGAAACTTACCAGTTCCTTAAAAGAGAGGAACTTTTTGCCGGTACTAAATTCTAAGAAAGTATTTTCAAGAAAATCATTATATATAAATTACTGGGTAATACAATGAATTACATCTTTGATTGATGTTTTCAAGAATGGTTTCCAAAAGATGCAAAAACATTCTTTTAAAAATAATTCTTACACTCTCTCAATAGGAGGTGAGAATGTCACACTGAATAGTATTTTGACAATACCATTTTTACTAAAAGTTAAACAAATGTGGTTTGCTGCATTCCAACTTGATAATTGGTCTAACCTGATAAAGGAATTGAGCATAGGAAAAATCCTGAGGGCTTCCCTCCATCCATTAAACCCAATGATATTTTTTAAAATTCCTCATGTTATCTGACCTCTCAGCAGCACTTGATATTATTGTCAGCTCTTTCCCTCCATACACAATTCTCTTCCTTTCACTCCTGTGACATCACACTGTCTGTCCTCTTGGCCACTCTTCCAGTCCACTTTTCTAGTTCATACTCTTCTGTCTGCTGTTCATTGTCAGAAGCCCTTGAGGTAGAATGCTGGCTCCCTCCTTCCATGCCCAGGGCTCCCTCCCTGGTTGATAACACCCATCCCCACAGTCCCACTGATCAGACACACGCCAGCGACCCCTACTTTTATCTCCAGCAGGGACTCACCTCTCTACTTTACTCTGATATCCAACCGTCTACTTGACATCTCCACTTGTAAATCTCAATAAGATCTCAAACACAACCTTTCCCAGTGGCATTAGTTCTCCTCTCCCGGGCCTGCTCCTCAGCCACTGCCTCTTCTCTCAATGAAAGGCACCAATGCCATGAGCCAGAAACAAAGAAAACATTCTTTCTTCTTCTTCCTCCTCCTCCTTCTCCATCTTCAAACCACCACAAGGTCCCATCCCTGCTTCTTCTCAAATTCACCGATTTACATCCATCTCCACCATCACAATCCTAGTCCAGACTCCCATCTGGAGCGCAGAAAACACTAAGTTGAATGAGCAGAGACTTTAAGACTAGCAAGATTGCAGATATAGCCAAGACAAACGCTGATTAAAGGAGAGCAAGGCGGTCAGCAAATACTCTTCCCCAAAAGCACCTATAATGGTGGACATAATTGATTAAAAATTTAAAAAATCTTTACGTATTCTGGAAATCGAATAAAGGCATCTAGCAAAGTTTACACTTGAAAACTGCTGCATATCAGCTAAGAAGAGAAGTCTGTGGCATTCTTGCCTGGGGTAGCTCCTGTCCCACCTTTAGCTTGATTGGAAAGGTAGTTTCACCAAAATGGGCAGTAATGAGGTCCAGCTATTTTGCTGCTATGGTGGAAGGGGGAATTACTTGATTTGAAGTGGTGGGCATTGACTACACACTGTGGTGTTATTGTAGAGGTGATAATCTTGGAAGCAAGAAAGGAGGGAGGGGCAATGGTTTGGCTCTCCTAGCCTGAAGTCATAGTAATGGTTTGAGCAAGCATGCTCCTGGCTGAGGCTGTGTGCACGTACAATAGGCATGGGAGAGGACCCAAGTTACTCACATACTCCTGGCCAACTCTGGGGCTGTATGCATACAAAGAAGAGAGACAAAGGGACCCACAAAAAATAAAAGTGAAGGCAGATGAAAAGAGCCTAAACTTTGAACATGTTCCCTGTCCACGCACAGGTCCACTGACAGAAAACAGACTGACTATATATATATATATAAAACAATAATAGAACAAAGGTGGGAGGAAGAGAATGAAGCTCTATTGGAGCAAAGCTTTTATATTTTACCATAATTTAATTGATAAAAATACGAAGTATATTGTGATAAGTTCAGATGCATATTACAATCCTTAGACAAACCAATAAGAAAATAATTCAAAAATATATAGGTTTAAAAAATTGACATAGGAATTGAAATATTATACTTATGTTTGTTTGACACAAAAGAAGGCAGTAAAGGAGGAACAGAGGAACAAAAAAGACAGAAGACATATAGAAAACAATTAGCAAAATGACAAATGTAAATCAAACCAACCAGTAATTATATTAAATGTGAATGGTCTAAATATCTCAATCAAAATGCAGAGGTTGCCAAACTGGAGAAAATAGGAAAGATCCAACCATATGCTGACTATACCTGTGTCTTGGATTCAAAGACATAAATAGGTTGAAAGTAAAATAATGCAAATAGTAATAATAAGAGGTTATATTAATAACAGACAAAATAAATTTTAAGACAAGAAATGTTACTGGAGACAAAGATATTTCATTATGACAGAAGGGTCAATGTATCAGGAAAACAACAATTGTAAATGTATTTAAACCTAACAAGAGACTCAAATACAGGAAGCAGATTTTAAGACAAGAAATGTTACTGGAGACAAAGATATTTCATTATGACAGAAGGGTCAATGAATCAGGAAAACAACAATTGTAAATGTATTTAAACCTAACAAGAGACTCAAATACAGGAAGCAAAAGCTGAAAAACCCACAGCTAACATCATGTTTAATGAAAGAAGACTAAATGCTTTCCATCTAAAATTGGGAACAAGGCAAAAATGTCTGCTTTCACCACTGTTATTAAATATTGTCCTAAAGATTCTAGCCAGTGTAATAAGGCAAAAGAAAAAAATTAAAAGCATACAGATTGGTAAGGAAGAAGTAGAACTGTCTTTATTCACAATGACATCAACCTGTATGTAGTAAATTCCAACTACTAGACATACTAATAAACAAGTTTAGCATGGCAGTAGGATATAAGATCAATATACAAAAATCAACTGGATTTCTATACCCTAGCAGCAAACAACCAAAAATGAAATTAAGAAAACTATTCCATTCACAATAGCATCAGAAAGAATGAAATACTTTGGAATAAACTTAACAGAAGAAGCAAATCTTATACTTTGAACAACAAAAGACATAGAATAGCCAGAGCAAAAAGAGTAAAGCAGGAGGCATTACACTACCTGACTTCAAATTGTACCACAAAGCTATGGTAACCAAAACACATGGTACTCACATAAAAACAAGTGCTTGGACTAATGGAACAGAATAGAAAACACAGAAATAAACCTATGAACTTACAGCCAACTGATCTTTGACAAAGTCACTAAAAATATGCATTTGGAAAGGAACAGCCTCTTCAATAAATTGTGCTGGGAAAACTGGATATCCATGTGTAGAAGAATAAAACTAGACCCCTATCTCTCACCATATACAAAAATCAACTCAAAATGGATTAAAGACTTAAATGTAAGTCTTGAAACTATAAAACTTCTAGAAGAAAACACAGAGGAAGTGCTCCAGGACACAGGACTAGGCAAAGATTTAATGAATAAGACCTCAAAAGCACAGGCAGCAAAAGTTAAAATAAACAAATGAGATTTTATTGAACTAAAAAGCTTCTGCACAGCAAAGGAAACAATCAACAGAGCAAAGAGACAATCTACAGAATGTATGAAAATATTTTCAAACTACATATCTGATAAGGGGCTAACATCTAGAATATACAAGTAACTCAAACAACTCAATAGTAAAAAGAAAAAAATCAACCAAATAACCCAATTTTTAAAATGGGCAAGGGAGTTGAATAGATGTTTTTCAAAAGAAGACATACAAATGGCCAACAGGTATATGAAAATATGCTCAACATCACTAATCAGGGAAATGCAAATCAGAACCACACTGAAATTTCTCACCGCAGTAAGACTGGCTATAATCGAACAGACAGAAAATAAATGTTGGTGAGGATGCAGAGAAAGGGGAACCCTTATACACTGTTGGTGGGATTGTAAATTAGTACAGCCATTATGGAGGTTCCTCAGAGAATGAAGAATAGATCTACCCTGCAATTCAGCAGTCCTGATACTGGGTATATACCCAAAGGAATGAAAAGCATCATGTTGAAGGAATCTGTTCACTCCCATGTTTATCACAGCTCTGTTCATAATAGCCAAGATATATAACCAACTTAAATATCCATTAACGAATGATTGTATAAAGACAATATGGTATGTATACACAATGAAATACTATTCAGCCATAAAAAAGAATGAAATTCTGCCATTTGCAGTAACATGGATGGGCTTGGAGAAAATTATGTTAAGTAAAATAAGCCAGGCACAGATATAGAAATACCCCATGTTCTCACTCATATTTGTGAACTGAAAAGAGAACAAAACAAAACAAATAATAATAATAATAATTTGAACAGTTAAAAAGAGAGAGAACTGTGATTGCTATAGGCAGGAAAGAGGAGCGTGGAGGGGAGATAGTGAGAGGTTTGTTAATGGATAGAAAATTACAGCTGGATAGGAAAAATAAGTCCTACTTGTGCACAGTAGACCCAGGAACCTGTAACTAACAATGATTTACTGCATATTACCAAACGACTAGAAGAAAGGAGATCAAATGTGCAAGCAACATCACAAAGGAATGATTAAATTTGCACTAATGAATATTCTAATTACCCTGAATAGATCATGACACATTGTATTCATGTATTGAAATAGAACTCTGTACCCCATAAACATGTACAATTAATGTTTCAATAAAAACCTTAAAAATGATTAAATTTGCACTGATGAATATTCTAATTACCCTGAATAGATCATGACACACTGTATTCATTTATTGAAATAGAACTCTGTACCCCATAAACATGTACAATTAATGTTTCAATAAAAACCTTAAAAAATAAAAATTGATTTAACAAAATAAATGCAAACTTTATACACTAAAAACTTTATACACATTGTTGAGAGAAATTAAGATCAAAATTCCATTTCATTTCATGAATTGGAAGACTTAATATTGTCAAGATGGAAGTTCATTTTTAAAATGGAGATGGCAGTTTTTCCACTATTGATTCATAAACTCAATGTAATCCCCATCAAAATCACAGCTGGCTTTTTTATTTTTTATTTTTTTACAAAAATAAACAAGCTGGTCTAAAATTTATAAGGAAATGCAAAGGACCTAGAATAGCCAAAAAGTCTTGAAAAGAACAAAATTGGAGGATTTATACTGCTCAATATCAAAACTTACTATAAATCCACAATAATCAAGACTGTGTGGCATTGGTGCAAAGACAACCGTATAGATCAATTGAATAGAATTGAGAGCCCTAAAATAAACTCCTTACAGTTATGGTTATTGATTTTCAACAATAGTCTATGACTCATTCATCTTTTTTTTTTTTTTTCCTTTTTGTCTTTTTTTGTGACCAGCAACGGATCGCAACCCTCAGTGTCGCGCCCGTACCGGACCGGGACCGGCCACGGGATCGCAACCCTCGGTGTTGCTCCCGCCCCTCGCTCAGCCAGTGAGCGGCCGTATGTGGGATCCGAACCCTTGGCGGGAGCGCCACCGCGCTTCCCAAGCGGCGCACTATAGCAGTGCGCCACCGGGCCGGCCCGACTCATTCATCTTTTATCTCCAGGACTCAGAGTCAGTCTCTGGCACCTAGTGGTCCCTGGAAGGTTTATGAATATATGCCAATCTTTCAAAATATATATGTTGGTGGTTAGTAAAAGTGAATCAAGGGCCAATAAATCACATAAAGTAAGGACCTGACCATTGCTCTGAAATTTTACAAGAACCCTCTCGCAGAGCCAGGAAGATTAAGGGCCAAGACCTCTTGGTGGCCTGCTGAGACTGGTACACAGGAGGGGAGGTCAAAGAAGCCATGTAGAGCAATGGGGAGATCCCTAGAATGGGAGAAAGAATGGGTGACAGGTAGCCTGTGTCTATCCCAACTCAGCTTCTAACCAGCTGTAAGAATTTGGCCCAGGCACATTCCCTCTCTGGGCTTTATTTCTTACTTATAGGATGATGATGTTGGGCTAGATCCCGGAGGCACTCAAAAAGCATTGAGAGAGCATTTACCACATGCCAAGCATGGGGCCAGGCACTGGGGAACAGTGCCCAGCACAACCCAGGACGGTCTCTGCTCCCAGAAACCTACAGTCTAACATAGAGACAGATGCAAGGAAGCCAACCGAAAAGGTCCCTTTCACTGTACTAGTGCTATGAAATAAATCAACAGACTCCTGAAATGTGAGAGACCTACTTAAGACAGGGTATAGAGACATCTTCCCAGGTAAGCAATGTGTCAAGTGTTCTGAATTTAGGGACCCGTGGATGGTTTCAGGGCTCTGAGAATCTCTTAAAATTGAGTTCGAAATTTTACATATATATATATGTATTTTTCTGATGTGAGGGCTTGTGGCCTTCATAGATGCTCAGGAAGTTCTGTGCTACACCAGTGTTCATAGCAGCATTACTAATAAGAGTCAAAAGGTGGAAACAACCTAAATCACATGAAGTAAGGACCTGACCATTGCTCTGAAATTTTACAAGAACTCTCTCGCAGAGCCAGGAAGATTAAGGGCCAAGACCTCTTGGTGGCCTGCTGAGACTGGTACACAGGAGGGGAGGTCAAAGAAGCCATGTAGAGCAATGGGGAGAGCCCTAGAATGGGAGAAAGAATGGGTGACAGGTAGCCTGTGTCTATCCCAACTCAGCTTCTAACCAGCTGTACATTCCCTCTCTGGGCTTTATTTCTTACTTATAGGATGATGATGTTGGGCTAGATCCCGGAGGCACTCAAAAAGCATTGACAGAGCATTTACCACATGCCAAGCACGGGGCCAGGCACTGGGGAACAGTGCCCAGCACAACCCAGGACGGTCTCTGCTCCCAGAAACCTACAGTCTAACGTAGAGACAGATGCAAGGAAGCCAACCGAAAAGGTCCCTTTCACTGTACTAGTGCTATGAAATAAATCAACAGACTCCCGAAATGTGAGAGACCTACTTAAGACAGGGTATAGAGACATCTTCCCAGGTAAGCAATGTGTCAAGTGTTCTTAATTTACGGACCCGTGGATGGTTTCAGGGCTCTGAGAATCTCTTAAAATTGAGTTCAAAATTTTACATATATATATATGTATTTTTCTGATGTGAGGGCTTGTGGCCTTCATAGATGCTCAGGAGGTTCTGTGCTACACCAGTGTTCATAGCAGCATTACTAATAAGAGTCAAAAGGTGGAAACAACNGTTCTGTGCTACACCAGTGTTCATAGCAGCATTACTAATAAGAGTCAAAAGGTGGAAACAACCCAAGCATCCATCAACAGATGAATGAATAAACAAAATGTGGTATACATATACAATAGAATATTTTTGACCTTAGAAAAAATGAAATTCTGATACATGAACCTTGAAAATATTATGTTGTGTGAAATAAGCCAGACACAAAAGGACAAATATTATATGATTCCAGGTATATATGAGGTACCTAGAATAGGCAAATTTCTAAGACAGAAAGTAGAAAAGAAGATAACAAGGGCTAGGGAGAAGGAGGAATGGAAAGTTATGTTTAATGGGTAGAGAGTTTCTGTTTGGCATGAGGAAAAACTCTGGAAATGGATAGTGGGATGGTTATACAACACTGTGAATATAATTAATGCCACTGAATTGTACACTTGAAAACGGTTAAAATGGAAAATTTTATGTTATATGTATTCTACCCCGATTTAAAAAATATATATATCTGTGGCCTTATAAAGCTTTACAATAAATAGCATAAATGATTTTTCTAAACACCATCATCTCTATATTGAGGTATGCTTTCTAGAAACATAGGAGTAATGAAGACAAAAATGAAAGACTTAAAGATACCCCTATTTTCTCCATATTAAAAAAAAAAGCAGACACAGCTATCTGTACACATGTTTACTTTCTACCTGCAGCATAAATAAGACTTTTGCAAAACTTTATGAAAGAAAATGCATCCATAATTATCCCTTATATTTACAAAACTTCTCCTTAAAGTTTACCTGGCATGATTTTATGTGCTCACCTTCAGCAACTTAGAATTACCAAATCTTTGCTGCACTCCAGCTGGAGGAGAACCAAGATCAAAGGGCAGTCCCAGTCTCACGTTCATCGTCAGAGTTCTCTCCTCTGGCTGCTTACACAGACCTGGCCAGTGCAACTGCCAAGCAAGTCCGGCTGCCTTGGGACATTCATTAATGTCCAGGAGCTCCTCCTTGATGATATGGCAGGTTGCATCAGAGTTTGTCACTGTGCCTGGCACAGTCTCCCGAAGCAGTTGCTTGGCAAGAGGAGCACCATTCAACCCATTCCACTCAATCAGGAGCAAGAATGCAATGAGGAGGATGAAGAACACTTTTATCTCAAAAGTCTGAAAATGCTGTCTAATTTGTTGGTGGTGGGGACAGGGAAGAATACAGAAACTGCCCTATATAAACTCCTGAAGACACACAAGAAGACAGGGCCACCTCACAAAGGAAGCACCATGGACAGCAGCCTGGAGCAGGGAGATGGAGATCAGCTTCTTCTGACAGCTCTGCCCACAGCCAAGGCTGTGACCGGTGACAGGAGCAAGCTGCTCCTCACCCAGCGTGCTACCAGGCACCCCTGAGTGATGAGGAGGAAGGCTCGTGTGCTCCTGGGGTGGTGGAGTACGTGCCAAGGGAGCTCAGCACCCACATCACAAAGAGCAAGAAAGAAGGGAGAAAGGAAATAAGGGAAAGAAAAAGGAAGAAGAGAAAAAGAAGGGGGAACGTGGAGATGGGGAGAGGAGGAGATAGAAGGAAGACAAAAGAACACGAGTAATCACTGTGCTCCGACACTGCTTTAACTGTAACTGAGAGTTACTTTACTTATGAGATAGAGACAATACCCCAATAATATAAGATAGATATTTACCTTCTGAATCTTTGTTGTAGAAAACGCCATGTGGATGCAAAGAGTAAGGTCGGGAAGCAAAGTTTTTTAAATGAATGACGATCACATCACCCACTTCAGCCCTCAAGATGGGGCCCAGGAATCCAAGCCAGGGGGGCTTGGGGATCTCTGTAGAATAGGTCCCGTCTGTGAAGTGTCTGTAAACAGCCTTTTTGTAAGTACCTCCTATCCTGTTGGGACCTCTTTCGAGAAATAAGGTTGCAAGTCTAAAAGTAAGAAATAAAATATTTTATAATCGGAATTAAAAGAGAAACCCTAATAGCTTACCTTTAAAAGTTCATAAAGTACTTGCATTATGATTTCTCATTTAGTGTTCACTGTAACCTGTAATTGCTGTAGGGCTAGCAAGATTACCCTCAATTTACCAATGTGGAAACGAGGCTTGGTGAGTTACGTGGCAAACCAAAAGGCACCAATAGCATTCACAACCAAACTAAAACAACACCGAGGAACTCTAAAGTCACCCCACCATTTGCTCCTTTTCATTCGACACATTATTATTCACTTTTTCCTTTAACAAACACTTATTGTGCTCTTACTGCATTCCCAGCACTTCACTAGGTGCTGTGGAGGGATACAAAAGAGTTTGTAATCTAATAATGGAAAAATTAAATGCCTGTACAAAGCAGTATAGTATTAAGTGTCAATTGGATGGTTGACACAACAGATATAAGCTCAACTTTTCTAGGTATATCATAGTCAGAGAAGGAAAAGATTGCTGTGGGTAAAAGAGGTCAGAAAATACCTCATGACAAATGCAGGAATTAAGGAGAAGTAGGATTGGATTACAAAAGGGAAAAGCAGGGGCACTAAGCCAGAGCAGAGCAGGAGAAACACGGCAGCGGAAGGGCATGCGGTATGGGGAGCAGGTTACAGGCTGGGCCACAGGTCTGAGAAGGTGAGGAGTGAGAAATACGCACTCATGGAAATTCCAGAGGTGGACTGATAATGAATTTATTCCTGTCTTAAAGGAGCTCCCATTATGGAAGGAGGAGTTATAAGAACAGAGATTATGTTCTGGGGCATCTAGTTTGGAGTGGAAGACAAGTCAGGGGAGGTTTCTTAGAGGAAGTAATGACTAAATATGCTCCCAAACAACAAAGAGAAGTTACCCAAGCAAAGAAGATGGAAAGGCTGAAGCAGTGGACACTTGGGAGTTGTGGAGACTCAGCACCCACACTCCGTTCTCTAGTCTAAGAGCACACCTTCCCCATACTCATTCCGTATGCCTCGGACGGGGTTCCATCCCAGTGACAGAGCAGGTGACTCAGCCTAACCTATGAGCACACCAAGCTCCCCTACTACATTGCTGTCAGGGTAGGGTTTGTGATCCAGACCTGGCCAATTGCTGTCATTCTTCCCCCAACCCGCCCACCCTGGGCCACAGCAATTAGTTCAGGGACAGCCACAGAGTGGCTGGTGGTTCAATCCAAAGGAACCTAGGGACTTGTGAAGGATCTCTTTCCTGTGCACTTGAAAGTGGAGATGTGATCTAGAACTTCTGGCCACCATGTGGCTAACCCAAGGCGGAAGTCTGCTTAAGTGTTGCTCGTTCCTCTAATCGCTTAATTTTGCTGTTTACCTCTTCCCTCTAACAGCTCCTACTTGCTCCCATCATCACATGACTATTCTTTTTAACTTTTCCCTTTTCCATTTATTGTATTTTCTATTCTCTTTTATTCAGTTCTAACAGTTCAATCATTCATCTAATTCATTTAAAATATGTGTTAAGTACCTATCGGGGGTCATTTAGCACTTCTCTTTTCTATTCTTCTGCACCCCCAAAGCTTTTGTGTGTGTGTGTGTGTGTGTGTGTGCATGTGTTTTTCCCAGTTCTTCCCAACAGAAACCTCTCCCTGCCTTTCCTAAAGGGTGTGTGTCAGTGTCTTTAACAGAGTCATCAGGCTTCCCACTCTGGGCCAGAAGTAGCAAGTCATGCAATTCCTTTCACTCCAGGTCCACAATGCACATCAGGGTAATTCTAGGATGGCTGGGCCAGTTGGATCTAGAAGACACTATATCTACTCAATGGCACAGCAGCTGGAAGGATTGTGAGGCGACTTGATCTCCCACGTTCCTTCAGAGTGCCCTGCACCAGCCCTTCCCCGCCTCACCCCTCCCAGGGTAAGGCACAATGATCTCCTTTGATTCCTCTCTCTCCTCTCTGAGTCAGACCCCAGGCAGATGCCCTGATTCAGGCACCCTCATCCTGTCCCAGGCCCCAGCCTCAGACCTCAGCAGGTGGAGCTGGAAACCCATAGACCTTGGGGTTCCACCTTTAACTGTACCCCAGACACATTCCCATTCTTCCCAGGGACAGACCCAGAAACAGTACTCCTCCTGAGGTAGACATATTTTCTACACCAAAAAAATATAAATTTATACCCATGAGTAACTCCGTCCCCATAATGGGACAAGCCCTTAAAGGGAAGGCTTTGATTTGCTGCTCGAGATGAGGTTTGAGAGGTGGGTGGGGGAGAGCCCTGGGGCTGTGCTGCAGTAATTACATGAGGTCACTAAAATCTCTTCCAAGGAGGATTGGTCCAGAAAACTTAGTGTGGGCTCCATTTGTTTGCAGCCAAACGGAGAGTGAGAGCTGCCATCCCTAGGCCATCTTTTCCCCTCCTCAGCACTTAGCCTCTCCTCCAAGTAAGAGCTGAACAGTGTTTCTGCAACTATCAGTTGAAGGAATCCCATTTTATTTATCTACCCAGAGTACCAGATTATTAACCTCTTGAGGGCAACCTCATGTGTCAACCCTGTCCTACCCTTGATGTGGAGTCAGTAGGGAGGGTTTCTGGGACAAGGAAGAAGCCATGGATTCAGTTCCCTCACAGAGGCACCAAGGATGGGCCTGACCAGAGAAGGGCTGGTACCCTGGGGATCAGAGACCTCCCAGAAGCAGCAAAATTCTCTCTCCCTCAGCTCCCGGATTTAGCTTCCAATCCATATAACAGGAATTAAAGGGTTGGAGAATCATTTTGATAGCAAAACCCTGGAAAGACTGAAATATTCTTTAACTGGTGACTAGGTAAATAAATGATGACATACTCAGGCCACATAGCCATAAAAAATAAGATGGTTCAACAGGTGCCAATATGCCATGATCACCGAGATACTAATGAAAAGAGCTGCAAAGCAGCATGTAAAGTATGATCCCATTTGTGTTTCTTAAACAACAATGTATGTGTATGCAAATGCAAAGAAACATCTGGAAAGTGGCCAGGGAAACCACAAAAGTATAGCCTCTGGGCCACAGGACTGAGGCCACAGGCAGCAGTGAGGAGGGGCAAGAAATCTACTTTCATTCACCTTCTTTTGTACTGTAGGGTGTTTACTCTGTATCTGTGTATTTGCTTTTACAGCAAACACAAGCTCATGTTTCATTTAGAAAAGAAGACCCAGGCTGTTCTGTTACGCAAAGTTCTCTTGTATGCCTTCAACGTACAAAAAAGCTGCAACCACAAAGCGTGTTGTTGGGTTCCCCTTCTCTGCAAGGGAATTGAGCTCGTGAGCAGAGAGGAGGGAAGAGAATCCCTGCTCAGCCTCTGGCTTGTCAAGTCCACTCTCTCAGGCATTGGGACTGAGGTCTTGGGCTTGTGTGTGCACACTCTGGGTCTTCTGCCTACATGCGTCTGCCAAGCCTGACTATGTCTGCCCAGAAGCAAGAATTGGCCCTCTTCTACTCTATGAGGCAGAGGCCTATGTTTCCCTATGCAAGAGAATAGGATTAAAAAGTCTGTATGCCTGACCTTGGCACTTTATCATAGAGACTGTTAGGTTTCTCAGCCTCACTTGCAGCTTGGGATAATCATGAACCATAGTTCCAGCCAATGAAATGTAAGGAGAGGTCACTCGATGGTATTTCTCTGGATGTAGCTGGCAGAGGCCCCTGTTGTCCTTTGCTCTTCCCCTTATTCATGCCTGAAATAAAGACATGATGGCTGGAGCTCCAGCAGCCACCTTGAGATAATGAGGAAGAGGGTCACACCGTAGGGATGGTCAAATGGAAAGGCAAAAGGAACCTGGGACCCTGATGATTGCCATACTCTGGATCTCTTTTATATAAACAAACAAACAAACAAAATCTCTAATATATTCAAACCAATGTTTTTCAGGTTTCTGTTAACTAGCAGCTGAATAAAACTCCTGACTGAACAAGCTGTTCAGAAGAAGGAGGAGGAAGAAAGAGTTCTTCCTCTGAAGAAATGAGTCATCCACAAGCAGGTTAATTAGCCCTACAGTAGGCAGAATTGCCTGGCTTTATAGCTGACACCAGGTCACCCAGTAAAGTAGTGACAAGCAAGGATTTGATTTAGAATCCTTGAGCAGCTCTCTGAGCTTGTCCTGAGGGGTGTGCACCTTGCCTGGATCTTTTAGAGGGATTTTTA